>NW_017307126.1:140919-142904 GCF_000935625.1 Nanorana parkeri
CCCACCGCTCCTGACACAATCTGACAGCCTTTACTGCCCTCTCCTTTCTGCCCTGAGCTTCTTCGTGCTTCGATCTGTATCCTGTATCCCGCTGCTCTCCCCCACCTGTATGATCAGAGGCAGCAAGGATCCGAGGAGAATCAGACTGCTGCAGCTGGCGGGGAGGGCGGGAGAGAGCTATCAAATTCAGGATGCCGAATGGGGAGGAGAGAGCAAAGCCGCTGTCAGATTTTGGAGAGTGGGCCTGTGCATGGCTGTGTGGTTCAGGATGCTGAGCGAAGTATATATGTGCTATATTTACTAAGGTTGCACAGATACCAAGTACAGTACTCGGTACAAATACGAGTACATGTACCAATACTTTTGAGCTCCAAGACTACACTAGAGAAAAATTCAAAAGTTAGGAGGCAGCTATCATTTGTAAGGAGCACACGGAGCTCCTGGGATTTGTACATCTCTGTTTTAATGTACAATTTTGTTTTTATAAATATAAATAAAGGGATGCACAGATACCAGTTTTGTGAGTACGAGTACTGGTACTTGCCGAGTACTTACAAGTACGAGTACTGATACATTTTTGTTTATTGTCATGTGACAGTTTTTCTAAAACAATACAGACTAATGATTTCAGGACAGTGGTGGAGCACCAGAGACAGGTCCCAGCTGCAACCTCTGCAACCCTGGTAGTTCTCATGAAAATGCCAAGTATCTGCACTGGTACTCGAAAAGTATCTGTGCATCCCTAATATTTACCAATCCTTCCCTGTGCAGAACAATTACTGGAGTGATCGCTGATCACTCCGAGTTTTTGAAAATAACTGGGGACATAGTATATGTCCCCAATTATGAAGGAACAAGAAGTGCTCTTTATGAGTTTCTGAATGGACAGAGCACGCAGTACAGAGGCTTTTATCCATTCATAACTGGGGAGAGTAGTATTTCTACTCAGTATATGGATGAATAGAAAGCCTCTGTACTGAGTGCTTTCTTTTCATTTAGAACAGCTGCAGAAAAAAAGATTGAGGACTCTGTGTCCTCAATTTCTTTTTCTATTTTGAAAGGGAAAAGTCAAGGTTCTGTTTAGACCCTTAATATTTTTCTGAAGCCCCTCCCAAGTAAAAAAATAAATAAAAATGTAAAGAGACACACACATAAATATGCACGTGTAACAATGTGCACCATATTATGCACATGCGCTGCGGTGCATTGTTAGAACACATCGCAGTACTTGATTTTTTTTAAAAAACATTAATTCAACTGTGTGGCAGCTCATGGCAAAGTGATGCATTGTTGTGCATTGTGATACACTGTGTTGCGATTAAATATATGTCTGCATAATTTTATCACAACGCACACACCAACACAGCACACAAATGGCACTGCAGATCAGGTGTTACCACAACACAGATTTTTAACATAAGTTGCTTGTTCACAGTTTTGCATGCCTTTGTTTTTTTACCGTTTTGCAAAAAGGCACAATTTAAAATGTACAAATATTAGTTATTCAATACAGATTTATCTTTTATATTTAGTCAGAATCTTGTAAATAATTTTTTTTTTGTTGGCGCTGATACTGATTTTAGTGTGCTTTTATTAATTTAATTGTGTGCCTATATGACTGGCCACGTACACTGTACGTGACGAGTTATATCAGGCTTTGTAATGCTGGTAACAGCTGATTCTCAGCTGTTACCAGTCATTAATGAACTCCTCAGTATTGAGGCATTAATTAATTAAATAATTAAGCTTTTTGTAAAAGCTTCTTCCTTTCATTAACCTCTCTGGCAGTATGATTATGTCAGGAATGTTGTACCAAAAGCGGTACAATTTTTTGCATGGAAATTTGTTGTTTATATTGTAGGCCTGTAATTCTTAGTAAATCTTAGGAATAACTCACCTAAATCTGTCCAAACAAGAGTCCAGTAGACATCCCAGGTATGATAAAGTTTGAAACACGAAATTAAAAAATTATAATATAATAAATT
>NW_017307126.1:143893-164922 GCF_000935625.1 Nanorana parkeri
TTTTATTATAATTTTTTATAATTATTTATTATATTATAATTTCTTATAATTGTGTAAAAGTGTCAGGCAGGGCACTGGACAAAGCTCTAGGGACAAAATTGAAGTGAAACAGTTTGATACATAAGTGTAATCATAGCAGATTACATTGTATTGTGTGTATTCTGTGTACATTGCAACTTTTCACTTTCGAATTTCCCGCCGGCTGTGACGCCCAAAATCGAAACTAAAAGTCAGATGCCGGCTTTTAGTTTCATTTTCGGGCCGCTTACAGCAGAGGACGCCGCGGGCTCGCAGGGACAAGGTGAGTGTCACTTTTCTCTGCAACCCCGAGTCTGGCTCGGGGTTACTGCTCCTAGCATTGAAAATTCACCCCGAGCCAGACTCGGGATTACCGCCAGGGAGGTTAATTAAAGAATGAAACCGCAATTTGCGACCCTGTATTTGACAGCTGAAATAGCAGAGAGGTAGCAGTGACTCACCTCTCTGCTATTTGTTTTGACAGCTGGAGAGCCAGATGTTTAGATACATTTCACTCAAAAGATACAATGTATATCTTTTGAGAGAAATGTATCAGTTCTGATTGTCTAGGCACGATCAAAAAAATTGAAGCAGCCTAATAGCCAAAAATTTAAAAAAAGTTAATTTATCAAGCAGTCATAGTGAAAAAACGTTTTTTTTTTTTTAAATTACAAAGTGTAAAAAATTTTTAAAAAGTGTAAAACAAAATTAGGAAAATAAAAATTATATATAAATATATTTTACCTCTGAAATGCGTAAACCACTTCACTACCAGGGAAGACGAACAGCCGGTGGATATGCACCTTTCGTTCTGACCCTTTTATGCCTGTTTTTATTCGTCCTTTGTGAGTACCTTTATACCATTTTTTATTTGTTTATTAAAAAGTTTTTATGCGATCTCTTTGTCTTGTCTTGCAAAGTTTAAAAGTATTTAATAGTACTTATGTTTTCATGTAATTAGTGCAGTACCTGCTCAGTTGTTAGAATAGATTTTCTTTACATGGTAAAGTCAATCAATACAAGTATAATCAATTTTAATGAGGTTTTTAGTCTGCTGGGAATACTAGAAGCTGCAAGTAATAAACTCTCAATATCTAGTCATTAATAGCTAGAATGTTGCCTCTGTACTGCATATAGCTCTGAAGACTAAAGCAATACATGTTGCATTCTGTTTTTTTTTTTCTTGGTTGAACTCATAGCCATGTATTTTTTTCAACCTTAACTATGTAAATATTTACTTATTGTCAATATTAGGGCTGTTCAGATACCAAGTACTGTACTCAGTACAAGTGCAAATACAAGTAAGGATACTTTTCTAGCTCCAAGATTAGACTAGGGAAAAAATCAAAAGTTAGGAAGCAGCTGTCATTTTTAAGGAGCATATGGAGCTACTGTGTGCATCCCTGTTTTAATGTATGATTTTTTTCTATAAATATGTATAAGGGATGCACCGATACCATTTTGTAAAGTACTCACAGATACAAGTACTGATACATTTTTGTTTATTGTCATGTGACAGTTTTTCTAAAACATTATAGACAAATGATTTCAGGACAGTGGTGGAGTGCCAGGTCCCAGCTGCAACCACAAAGTTATTTTTGTTCTAGTATTGACGTTGTTGCAAGTCTATAATATTGCAGATTCAAGTGTTCTTTATTGTTCTCCACAAGTGTTACTTGCATGTTGTGGAATGAGATTTCATGTGAATAATATATCTTAAAGTATTAATAATTTATTAATACGTATATTAATAATATTCATTAAAATCAATTTTCAAATGGCGTAAGTGGGAATTTTGGGAAAGTGTCTACAGGAATGTTGTCTTCCTTGGGGTCTATACTGGCCCTAAGTGCTAACATGGGGCCCAGTGAGTGCATTGGTGCACTAGGGAGCTATTCATTTTGATTGGTAGCGCATTGCACCTCCACAATGCACCTGTACTGCAAAAAATGCAGCCTTCACTATTTTGCTTTTGTGTTTTGTGGTCCATTGAGACCTTATTATTTTAAATGGCATGCCTAATGCAGCACACCGCAATGGGCCTCATTGTACAAAAAATGTGTGTGTCATGGTGCATGGCTTGTAGTGTAAATAGGCCCCTAACAAAACTATGACACAGGCATATGTGCCCATATTTATGCTACAATAAGGAATTTAATTAAAGGTAGCCATCCTCAATTTAAATCCCTTTGACACATACTTGAAGCACATTTGTGCATGCACACAGCTACATGCTTGTTTGGTGAGCATGAATCCCTTGCATGAAAGCTTGGTGAGCATGGATCCCTTCATAACACTTGTATCAGCACTGGCCTTGGCTCTCAGTAGCAGTAGATATGTCCATCACAAAAGCCTCCCAGACCTGCTTCTGGATGATGAACTGTCATATTAAAATTCAGATCTAAGTGAGGTAATTCTAAGATATGTAGTTATGAATTTTACCTGATTTTCTTTTAAACATTTAAGGGAGACAATAAACATATCCAATTGTCTAGCCACAGTCACATAAGAAAACACTAGTATATCTGTCAGCACTCTCTGTCTTCACAAGATATCCACTGGCCAACAGTTCTCAAGAGACGATTTGGCTGGGTAAGTTGTACATTTTCAGCCAATCACCATGGTTTTGTTAAACAAGTTGATGAGGAAATCATTCTGCTCTCACTTATTTATGGACAAAAACACCCCTGTGTTGTAATCCAAGTATGCATGCTTGGGAAAAAATCTTTCATTAGAAATATCTTTCAGATTGTACATACATGTGTGACCACCATTTGATGTCTTAAACAGTGTATTCTAAAAACTGAGTTATTTGTTTTGGATTCACTTACTGTACACCTCAATATAAATTGAATTCAGTATTTCATAACGAAAATATAAAATGGCCAAGTACAGATTAAATAATTTACTACTGTATTGTGTGCAAATGAACTGAACAACATGTTATACTGGAAAAAGCACTGATAAGCCCTAATATACAAACCATGACTATGAAATTTATATTTTTTAACTTAAAATAGTAGCAGAAATTTCATGCAGAGAGTTAAAAAAAATCTGCAGCTTTATTAACTAACTTGACATTTATGATGTCTTGTCTGTTTAATGGTTAATGTTAGAAGGTCAGTAAATGTTCAACACATTTTTCCTCTTTAGGGATAGCCAAGGTTTTCTCACTGTTCCCTTACTATTCCGCCTCTATGAAATTGAGACATTACCGACAGTTGTCTTCCATGAAGACAGATCGCTATCACTACAAGGTCAAACCACTACGAGTCCACGAGGTTTGGAAGAAAAATCAGTCAATAATGACAACAGACAATCACCTTGGAGTCTCCTGGCTGTCTAAATTGTCAAAACCTTCCTGGATGGTGTTATAGATTTTAATGTATATACAACACATCTTCAACAGTGAAGAGACTTTTATAGGCTTAACCCCTTTACAGCTGCAGTATGTATATCAAAATCTTCCCTGTACATTTCTCCATGGTTAGAAGGATGTTTAAAGAGTAACTCCACTTTCAAAAGATAAAAATAGAAAAATAATTAAATAATTATTATAGCATATATAAATGTTGCACAAGCCATTTTATAATTTTATATTTTTAAAAATTACCTTTCCATTTAAAACTGCAGCTGCTGTAATGTTCTAAATCTGCCACAACAATTTAATGCAATATGGAGATCTGGGAGCGTTCTGTACACACTTGGTGTACGGAACACCCCCAGAAATGTCACTTCCTGCTTCTGTGATTTTCCTAAAAGTATAATTTTTGGCATCCCTTGCAATAGGAATTTAATTTTTTGTTGAGTTATCCTCTAAGGCAGTGGTTCTCAACCTGTGGGTCGCGACCCAAAAGTGGGTCGCAAGCCACAGTTGAGGGGGTCCCCACGTGCCCTGTGCTACTCTAGGAAAGAGGCTCCTCAGCCTTCTCCTAGCGCAGCAGTGTCAGTTCTCCTAGATGGCGCTGCAGCAGCAGCGGCCAGAGAGGATCAGAGAGGGGGCGACAGGCAGGAGTGAGGGGAGGTGAGTGCTTGATCCCACAGAGCCCACACTGGGCAAGACAGAGCTCACAACTGGGCACCACAGAGGCCGCACTGGACGCCAACAGAGAGTCCCACTAACCACCTGAGAGCCCGCATAGCCTCCTGAGAGCCCACACAGATACCAGTATTGGTGCATCCCTAAATTTTACAGTTGGGGTCACCACAACTTGGCAAATGTTACCAAGGGGTTCCAGCCCTAGAAAGGTTGACAACCACTGCTCTAAGGGGACTATGTGGTCTGCAGCCAGCTGACAAGTCAAGCATGAGGTCACAGACCGCAAATCTGATTTGCAGGAGCAGCTACACGGTCTGAATCTCTGTCATATGCAGACCGCATAGCTGCTCCTGGCAGTGCCGGCACTGAGATCCTTTCGGCCAGCATTCTGACAGTATTTACTGAACACTGGGCAAAAGGATGGATTAGTAGTGTCTGCACCAGGCCTTACTAATCAACCACTGATAAACCTCACCACCTTCCTGCAAAGATGTAAGCAGGTGAGGGGGCTTGTGGGGGAAAAGGGGGAGGGTATTTTATGTGTGGGATGGTGATTTGGAAGGAGGAAGTGTATTATTTTATGTGTGTGGGGGGGCTTCGAACGGGGAAGTATATTATTTTATGTGTGCAGGGGGAGCTTGGAACGGGGAAGTGTATTATTTTATGTGTGTGAGGGGGGGCCTTGAAATCGGGGGAGTTTATTATTTTACATGTGCGGGGGGAGGGGGTTAATGTTAGGGAGTGTATTATTGTGTTTTAATGTGTGTGTGTGGGGGGGGGGGGGGTTGTTTTTCTTTGTGTGTGTATATTAGGCCCAATTCACACCTATATTTCAGGTGCAATTAGGAATTCCTGTGTCAGGAACTTGTGGAGCATCTAGGCACCATAAAGGATGATGAGGGGGGGTCGGCTACCAGTCAAAGTGAGAAAGTGAACATGTTAAATGCATTCTTTTCTTCTGTCTATACTGATATAGATAGTAAGAGATAGTAATATCAGTTTTAACACATCTATGTGGCTAACGGAGAGCAGAGTAATACAAAGATTAGAAAGAATAAATGTAAACAAATTACCAGGATCAGATGGGTTACATCCGAGGGTACTAAAGGAACTTAGTCAAGTCATAGCCAGACCCTTGTACAAATTTTTTATGGGCAGTATAATTACAGGTATGGTCCCAGCTGATTGGAGGAGAGCAAATGTAGTACCAATATTCAAAAAGGGGAAAAGAAGAGCACCAGGTAACTACCGGCCTGCCAGCTTAACATCAATAGTGTGTAGAATATTCAAAGGCATGATCTGGGATTACATGCAGGAATTTACAAGTAAAACTGGTATCATAAGTGTAACCAACAGGGTTTCATGAAGGACCATTCTTGTGAGACCAGTCTATTAACATTTTATGAGGAATTACTAAATTAGAAAAAGTTTAAAAAACCGTTTACAATATTACTATTGTGATGGAGTGTGTTTAGAAAGGACTCAGATGTATATAGTTAATAGATATTTATTAAGATTCTTGTTTTATCTAAAAATCATGCAGTTCAATAAAAAATTATTATCAAATTCCCTTATAGTGATACTCATGTGTATCTCAGAATAAAATGTCTCTAACTCTAAGACTATTGCTGATACGTATATTTGCAAACCATATTACATACATTGATTATACATACATATACATATTCATATTTGATAAAGTTCTTTGCAGGTATATTACTAATTGATGAGTCCCCTGCGCGTTATGCTCACAAAGGCTTCTTCAGGGGGGTGTTTATTTTGTATGTTTGTATATATCGATTTTCAGCAATAATCTGTTTTTTAAACATATAATACAATATAGATTAATGTTAAACCACAAGATAGAATCACCCAGGGAGATAGAATCAATCTCCCTGGGGGGCTCAAGACAGTCACAAGGCTGGCTTACAACAGTCTCATGGCTGACTCATGGTAGTCACATGATTGGATCATGGCAGTCACTGTCATCTTAACTTACTGTCCCCCTCAATTTAGCAGTGAAAAAGTCAGTAAAACTCTGCTTTAATCTTCCTCCTGCATTAAGCCTGAAACTGAAGGATCAAATCATTCTGTCAACCCCTCATAAATAAGACGTATGGCAGGATTACTGGATAAAATGGGTGCAAGCAATGCTGGCAGACAACTGGCTTGTCTCTGCCTGGGAGAAAGTGCTGTAGATGACACAGGCTTCCTAAGCCAGCTAGCTAACTCCTGTTTTTGCTGTGGTTTAAATGGTTAACTCTTTTGTCCAAGTAAAAGCAGATCTGCTTCACCTAGATGCAGTCCTACCACCAATTGTGCAGACCTTTGTCACCATTTACTTCCTCAGCTCACAGCACTGCTAACTCTGTATTTAGATTTGCTTATTATTATTTTATTTTTTTTTGAGGAATATGCCTAACTTTTGTTTTCAATATGATGTGGGGGCAGGTTAGGGGGGATGTAAGGTTTTCTGGAGTCATACAAGGTGCTTTTTTTGCAAACTGCATACTGGCATGCTGCATACAAAAGGAAGCTCCAAGAACAGTGTAGGAATAAAGCCATGTTTCCCATTGAGCATCCCAGACTTAAAAAAATGGTTCTATTAATACAAAAAATAAAAATAAAATAAAAACCCTATAATACCCAAGCTCAAAATATATGTACAGTAAAATGTTTAGTGGCTTTAAAATTTGATGAGATGGCAGCAAAAAGATTGTTAGCATTCCCTGCAACATCTCCAATACACTAACACTGTGCTGCCTTCCCACTCTTTTATAGTAAGGAAGCTGGGTTAAACAATTCCCCCATTACAGGCTCAACTGAGTCTGCTGGCCATTTGTCATGGGCTATGCAGTGCATTATAGGTTGTCCCAAAGTTTGCCTGGATGAATTTGAAAAAAAAAATGTGTCTATTTACCCCAAATTTGAATCTCATCAGTCAGTCAAATTTAAACCTCATCGCTAGTATCCTGATAGTCATAATGATTAGATAAATAAATGTTAATATAAGCTTTCTTACTGAAATGTTTTGCCTATAAAAGCTAATATAAATACGGTAGTTAAAATAGAGAGAAGAGACTATTTTACAGCATAAAGCCCCTCCTGGTATGATTCTTAAAGCAAAACTATAATGTTTTTGGGTCAGATATGTCGACATGTTTAGCCCTAAAGCAGCTAGAAGTGTGCTTACACTGCCTCAGCTGACTGTCGGCTTTCAAGTAGAAGCGATTCATGCTTGCTAGCTTCTGGATTCATTCAGAGGAGGGGAGATCAGCAAATGGGTGGTCACTGGTTTCCCTCTCCTCTAGTCACCAACACCTATTCTGCCAGGCCCAGAACACATGGTGGGAGGGGTCAGGCACAGATTTTAGATCCAATAAAGAGGTCAGGCGACTGTATAGAATAACTTTTAACACAAAGCTGACAGTGGGCTTATGTGGGCTGAATATAATTCCGGATTCAAAAGCAGCCAGAAGCATGTTTAAAAAGCCCTTGCTGCCACCAACGTAAGCCTTATGCCAGTGGCACTGAAAGGGCTAATACATGATGTGCCTGTAAGCATCATAAAGCATTTTGGGTTTTTCTACAGAGTGAGCTTTTTACCTTCAGACTATCTCTCTGATTAAAACTCTTTGGCTGTCTGAATAATGCTGGCAGGATGAGGAAGGGTGGCAGCATAAGTCATGTTTCTTATTCCTTCACTCTTGTGTGTAAATTGGCACATTTAGCTATTGAGCTCTGTGAATAGAAAGCATTTTTTTTTACAGGTAAGGATAACCTGGTAATATGTTAAAAGAACCATTAGCTCCACTTTCTGGCTTTAAATGGCATATTCATATTCAATATTCAATAAAAATTATATTTGTTCATACTGACTATACAAAAATATGCAAACCATTATACAATTACTATACAAATGCAGACAAAAGAAATAGAGGGACGTCCACTTCTGAGCTCCATTTAGAAATTCTAGTAATCACACAGTCTCTGGCTTTTGAGTCACTGATGTGGTACAGTGAAGTTAGAACTCTTTATTTGTTCCAGTTCTGCGCCTCAGAAACTATCGAAGGCAATGCATCAGCATGACAGCTGGGCAACTAGTGTTCTCAGAAGAAGGGGGTAGCAATAGCAGCCTCTATGGGTTCTCAGTTTGTGTTTCCTTTAATAGTGTCTGCTTTAAAGGTTAACTGTAGCCAGGTTATGGACCTTTTTTTTAAAATACTTTTTATTAACAATTTTTCCTTCTTGACAAAACATTACATTTAAAAATACATACAATTACATACCATACAAAGCAAACAAACAACCCGAATGAATTCCTGCCCCCCCAGAAAAAAATAAAAATAAAATTTAAATTTAAAATAATAACAGGCAGAGGAAAAGGATAAATAATACATTCAACACTTCATACCCCTGTATATATATACCCACCCATACCTACATAAACAAAAAAAACATATTTCATATTTTATCAGTTTGCATACAAGTTTTCTTCAAAACCGTAAAGTTTAATCTATAATTACAGTCAATATGTGTATTTATTTATTATAATAAAAAAATTAAAAAAGATTCAAGAGTATTTTTACTTGTATTTAAACCTTCTTATACCTTGTATTTGTGCAATCAAAAGCAAATAATAAGTGCTTAAACATGTGTAGCTATCCTCTTCCCTAAAATAAGTTTACCATCCCTAGTAGTTTAAAAATAAAAAAAGGTATTGACAACCATGGATTCCATATCTTATTACATTTCTGGGGGCATCCTCTATGTTTAAAAAGCAATTTCTCTTTTAAAAGTACCAGGTTGACTTGCTTACGCCACTCCTCTACTGTAGGTGGGTTGGGGGATGTCCATTTAAAGGCAATCATTTTTCTTGCTAAGAACAACAGTCTTATAATGATATCCATGAGTCCCGGGATCTGTTGTTCCTCTTCAACATAATTTAGGAGACAAATTCTAGGATCCAAGGGTAACTTAACTCTGAGTACTTGATTAATAAAATAAATTATGCCTTCCCAATATCTAAACAGTTTGGGGCATCTCCAAAGCATATGGATCAAATTAGCTTCCTCACTTCTACATCTGGGACAGTTCCCAGTCTCCTTTCTACCCCATCTAAACATCTTCAAGGGAGTATAGTAAGTACGGTGTAGGATAAATAATTGAGTCAGACATTGACTAGAGGAGAGTGATGATTTAAAGGTGTTTACCAAAACAGTTGACCAGGCCTCCTCTATGAATGCTCCTATATCCTCTTCCCAACCTTTCCTACATGCCAGTATCCTATCAATCGACCATGATCTTAATAAGCCTTCGTACAGTCTGGATATTGCACCCTTCTTATACTGGGACTTTGCAACCATATTCACTAATGGAGTACTAATAACCTCAAAATTTCGGGAACGTCTCTGCGATTCCAGAGCATGCCTTAATTGTAGGTATTGGAAAATTTGAGCATTGGGTAGTTGAAACTCTTCCTTCAGCCTTTCAAAGGGTTTCAAATTGCCCTCTTCAAATAACTGATATACAAATTGTAGTCCTCTATACCTCCAGCTCTCAAAGTCTACCAATTTCTGCAATTCAGGCAGAAAAGAGTTAAACCATATCGGAGTAACCAGGGTAATACCTTCATACTTCATTATTGATTTCATCAATTGCCAGACTTTGGCCATCATAGACAGTGTTGGGTATTCTGAACGAGACGAAATGGTACCTGCTTCTAACTGAGAGAGGAGAGGGTATTTAGCTGATAGAGACAGCCAATTTGCTTGAACTGGGTCTTCCCAGCTAATATTACCCCATCCTAACATCTGTTGCAGCTGTGATGCTACAAAGTATAGTCTTGGGTGAGGTATAGCTATACCCCCGTTTTCTTTAGCTTTCTGTAACGTATTTAATTGTATTCGAGAGTGTTTTCTTTTCCAAATTAATTCCCTAAAGAGAGTATCTATTTTAGCAAACCATTTCAAGTTGATCCAAATCGGTGCGTTGTGCAAAATGTATAGTAGTTGTGGCATCCACACCATTTTGATCAAATTTGCCCTCCCTATAAAAGTGAGGGGAAGTTTACACCAGCTTGTACTTTTTTGCTTAAACCTTAGCAGTAGAGGTTTAATATTAAGAATTGGATAGTCTGTACTTCTTGCCGAGATCTCCACTCCCAAATATTTAAAGGATTCTACTATCTGTATTTGGGATGCCGAAGATGGTATTGGCTCCAAAATGGGATCTAATGGCAAGATTAGACACTTATGCCAGTTAATCCTCAACCCTGAAAACCTACCATAGTATACAATTAAAGACATTTAAGCTGATAATGATTTTCCTGAGTCTCCCAAAAAGAAAAGTACATCGTCAGCATAAAGACTGATTTTTTCTTCCTTGTCTCCTCTTCTAAATCCCACTATATCTTTATTTTGTCTTATTGCAATTGCCATAGGCTCTATTGCTAAAGCAAAGAGCAATGGCGACAGTGGACATCCTTGCCGGGTTCCCCTACTTAGAGTGAATGACCCAGAAATACAGTTATTTAGGCAAATACATGCCTTGGGTGCAGCATACAGTAGTTTAACCCACTTAATAAAGGAGGGGCCCAGACCAAAGGCTTCTAGTACAGACCATAGGTATGGCCACTCCACTCTATCAAATGCCTTAACTGCATTCAATGCTAGAATGATCATGTTACCCGTGTTGTTTATTGGGATTTGCAAATTAAGGAATAGACGTCTAATATTTACTGCAGTAGATCTAGTTGGAATAAATCCAGACTGGTCTACGTGTATAATTTTATATATAATGTTTGATAAACGATTGGCCAACATTTTAGCCAATAATTTTATGTCCGAGTTAATTCGTGAAATTGGTCGATAGGATTCTACATTTAATTTATCTTTACCTGGTTTGGGCAGAACAATAATCGTTGCTTCTACCATAGAAGTAGGCAAAGAGCCATCTTCAAACGCACGATTAAATACTGCTAAAAGCTCAGGTAAGAGAATCTGGCCATAGTCTTTGTAAATTTCAGAAGGTAATCCATCTGCACCTGGCGCTTTGTTATTTGAGGTGGATGTTACCATCTGCTTGGCGAATCTGTACAATATTTCTAGAGTCCCTTTGTGAGCTTGCTATAACTGCTAGATAGCGTCCGACACTCTCCCCCTCCTCAAAATATCTTTGTGTTGAAGAAAGGCGTTTTAACTCCGCCCTAGACATTGAGGCATTTTTGTATAACCCCTGTGCGTCCTTCCATTTCCGAAAATTATCCCGATTAGGGTATGCAACATATAACTCCTCTGCTACTTTCACATCTGCCCGCATCGAAGCCTCCCATTTAGCAGAATAATTTTTTAAGATAGAAATTTCCTTAATAAGCAGGCCTCGTAGGTATGCCTTCATAGCGTCCCATACCATGGCAGGGTGAGCCGTATTTAAATTCCTCTGGAAAAACTCAAGAAGTTTGGAAGACATATCGGACTTCGATATTAATCGAATCCAGTATGAATTTGCCTTCCATGGGGGTCTAGGAAGTGAAAGATTAGAATTAATTAAGATTTTTAATGGGGAGTGGTCTGAAATTCCCCTAGAGTCGTATTGTGAATTTTTAACGAATGGTATCATCCCTTCTGAACAAAGGGCAATGTCTATACGAGAAAGAGCCTGATATGTTGATGAACGGCAAGAGTATTGGCGTGTCTTTGGGTGCTGCATACGCCATATATCAACTAGTCCCATTTCCTTAACATATCTAGCAAAAGCAGTCTCCGATCCCTTTACTTTAGTATTATTTGGGTTAAAACGGTCCCATGTGGAGTGCATACCATTGTTAAAGTCTCCTATAACTATATATGGTATCCCCGGGTGTGAGGTAAAAAATGAAAAGAAGCAACAAAGTACTTAATTCGAATATGGTGGCGGCACATACATATTGGCCAGGATGCATTGTACTCCAGCGATATTACATACTAAAAAAATGTAGCGCCCTTGAGAATCCACCTTGGCTTGTCTGCAAGAAAATGACACTGCCGGTGGTATTAAGATACTAACACCCCTTGAATATGAAGAATGGAATGAGTGAAAAACATGTTTATATGTGGGTTTTGAAAGATAAGAGACATTTTCTTTGATACGGTGTGTTTCTTGCAGGCAGACCACTGGGGTTTGATATTGTAACAAGGTAGTGAACATAGCCTGTCTCTTAACAGGGTCCCCCAACCCTCTCACATTCCAAGAAATAAGATCAAATTTACACATGATGTATAGATATAGAAAAAACTGATATTTTGAAAATTCGTATCATTGGCTCCCTCCATAAATGTTTTACCCAAATAACATGCCATTACAACAGAAGAGAAGGTATTTTGCAGGAGAGTACACACACACACACACACACACACAATAACAAAAGACAAAACAAAAACCAACAAAAAAGAGAAAAAACCCCCATGCATTAACCCCCCATTGGTTTAACCAAACCAAACAAGACATTCAACACTAAAAAAAAAAAAAAATTCCACTTGGGAAAACACACAAGGGACTATTCCCTTACTTGACTGCTCGAGCCCTGTCTTCTAAGCAGCTCTCCATATCCATATCCACCCCCCACCTTTTTATCACCAGGCATTTATTACCCTCTATTACTACTACTATGTCTTCTGGCCATCCCTTTCCTTCCAATAAGGGCGTATCCACTGTGGATTGCTCTAAATCCTTTCGCCCTGACCTTAAAAGCTTTGGGGAGAGAAGTCTCTAATTTCTTCTTGTACACTCTGTAAATAGGAGTAAATGAGAGAGAAAAACCAAGAAAAAAAAAATTGTACAATTATAGAACTAGTGATGTCTGTCTCACACGTCACCTCTTATATGCCTTATGTGTTCTACAATTCTAATAGAACCGTGTTTTTATCATATACTATCCATTTTATCTTCCTCCCATTACCCCCCTCCCTCCCGCTATTTATCTCCCATATCCATCCCTATTTATAATTGTGCTTCAATTCACATATGTTATCACCCTAAATTAATTTACTTTATAATTGTGTGGTAACTTATCTAAGTAGTCCTGTCATTACTAGGTTTACATAATATATATTCCCTACTTATATTCCTTATTCAATCCATTCCACATGTAATCATTCCAATTTATCCTGCCCTGCATCCCCCAGAGTGGACCCGGAGTGGTCTGGGCCCATGTTGTTCCTCTAGGGCTCCCCTCAAATACTCCATCTTCAAGTTTCAGGTTTCCTTTCCACTCCGGTCCCTCTGGGCCATGCGTTTCAAAAAGACATTCCAACGATTCATGTTTAAACCATCATAAATCAATCAGTGTTATATAAAAAAAAAAAAGGAAAGAAAAAATCCCCCCCATTTGCTGGCACCCCCCAGTTGTTCCTTATCGACCAGTGCTTCCAAAGCCACTGCTTTGTCCTCGGCCCATGACCTAAAGTGGATATTGCCCTCAGTAAGGAAGGGTCCCATCAAACATATATATTCTTGTATAGTCATCTTCCCCTATCTCCGTATTTTCCTCTCCGCTGTAGATGATCCCCTCTTATTTGCCAGCGAGCTCCCTGGTGTCCATGGGAGCCATTGTGGTAATATTCTTACATACAGGGGCAGGCAGATCTGGCCACATATCCACTTTTATTGGAGTTAGTTCCATCTGTTTTAGGAAAGACTCCAGATCCCCCAATGTGTAGAGAGTCGCTACTCGTCCATTTTTCTGTGCTCTCAAATGGAATGGGTAACCCCATCTGTACTGAATTCCCATCTCTCTAAGTTTCTGGGTAATCGGGCGCAGTGCTCTTCGTTTGGCCAGGGTCCTTCTGGAGAGATCAGGGAAGAGAGAGATACGGGCCCCATCAAGCTCAATATCTCCCCTTATCCTAGCTTTTTGCATTATTGTCTCCTTCTGCTGAAATGAATGTAATCTACATATCACATCTCTTGGTTGGGTCCGAGTCTGGTTGGGGGAGTTGAAGACTCGATGAGCTCCATCCATCTTGATATGTACCCTTTCTACATTATCGAGATAGATATTGAAAATCCCCTGGATTACTTCCAGTAGATCATTCTGGCTCTTTGCTTCTGGGATGCCTCTTAATCGAATGTTATTACGCCTCTGGCGATCCTCGAGATCATCTATACGTGACCACATTATAAGTTGTTGATTATACAAGTCTCTGATGATCCCTTGTGCTTCTGTCTGTGTTTAAATCAGGGGTGGTATCACCTTCTCCACCATATCCACTCTATTATGCATACTTAATAAGTCAGATTTAAAGTCCTCCATACCTGATGTGTATATTTCCTCAATTCGTTTAAGCCCTTCATTCAAATCCTCTTTTGTGGGAAACGTCTTTAGATATCTTTTAAGCAAAGTTACCTCCTCTTGCTGCTTGTTGATACCAGCCATCTCCCTTCTAGTAGAAGATTCCTCTTCATTCCGGTCCTGTACACATATTGGGGAGACTGTCTCACTCGTGTCCCCACTTCTCGGCTCCGGACTCTCTCTCCTCGCCATGAGGGCGGAAGGAGAAGTCGCCCCACTCGATCCTGTCTCTGTATCCGGTGATTTACAGGTGCGTGAGGTGTCGGCTTTACGAAAGAAAGACCCGATATCTGCCGACCGTTCTAACCCTTCCGTCTGCTGCGGTTCCGTCTTACTTTTTTTTGTGTGCCTCCCCATCGGTCTATCGGGCAGTCCTACCCGGTACGACAGCAAACACGATGTCCCAGCCGCTGATCAGCGCTCCTCCTTACCCTCGGCACTCAATGTGGGATATCTTGGCAGGCACAGTCAACACAGCCGCGGACACTCGTCAGCTTGAGGCAACCTGAGTCTGAGAGATAGCACCTGTGCTCCTGAAGGTGGGAGGTGGGAGGTGGATACGGGAGCTTCAATCAATACGTCCTCACATCCTCACCTGACCTGGAAACATGTATGGACCTTAAGCAATTTACATATTCTTAACAAGCAATACATGAGATTTAAAAAAAGCCCTCACTGATATTTTGTAAAATACAGCATTGGGGAGCAATTCATTCTCAAAATGAAAGGAAGCACTAAAGTGGTTCAGATCTGTTCTCTCAGCAGCTCAGATCACCTTGCTCCCCCCTCCCAGAGGATCTGCTCTGTGTTTACATTAGAGAGTAAAAGATTGGATAAATGGCGATGCACCACTCTAACCTTCAACCCCAAACCTCAGTTAATAGATCCTATAATCAATAGTAAGCTGCCGTGCTGATAATATATAAATGTGTAAAAATGAGTGTACCATGCTAAAAGGATATCATAAAACATAAAACTAAACCTCTAATCAGTGTAACAATATCTCCAATAATAAATAGGATACTTCAAAAATACATATTAGTGTATGTGTCTATATGAAATCCATCACACACAAGTGTCCATTTCTCAAGATGGAAATTAAAGTGTCATAATCATCAACAGTGTACATAAGGGGCGTGGTCTGCGCATGGCGGTGAGTGGATGTGCTTAGCCAGAGCTCCGTCTCTCACCCCGAGCAATCTTGCGATTACCCACCTTCTGGAAGTGCCCATCGGTCTGCCACCCTGCTGATATACCATGGGAAGGAAACAGAAACATTGCCGGTCTACAACGGCCCCGAAAACCGGCACCATCACAACCGGCAGTTGAGGTGAGACGCGCGCCTGGAGGCCCAGAGACCATTCTGGAGATGCCGCCCTCCACCTCGCACCCGTCGGACGGATCCCGTTCCCGTTCCCCCGCACTATCTGCAGCATCCACAGACTCGGACCGGGGCTCCGGGATGTCCGTAGCCACGCTGGCTAAAAATCTCCCCAGCAAATCGGACTTGACAGAGATGTTCTCCCGCCTTGAACGCTCCCTTAAATCAGAGATCTCCTCCGTGAAGGCCGAAGTCTCTCATGCCATGCGGCGGGTGGAGGAAGTGGAGAGCAGACTGGATGTACATGCTCAAGCCATTAAAGAACTTCAGATGAGAGGTGAGCAAACCCATATGGCCATACGCTCAGCGTTTTATAAGCTCGAAGATCAGGAGAACAGAAGCCGTCAAAACAACCTACGGCTCAGGGGTTTGCCAGAGGCCACTCATGATGTGGATCTAGCCGACACACTGCGCGGTATCTTTAATAACATACTAGGGAGGACCCCCACGTCGACCCTGTTGTTTGACCGAGCCCACAGGGCCCTGAGACCACGCTCTGGAGCTGGAGAGGCCCCCAGGGATGTCATAGTCCGCCTCCACTACTTTTCGGACAAGGCCATGATCATGGACCGCCTCAGAGGTACCGCTGAAGTGGAATTCGATGGGGCTAAACTCCGCATCTTCCCGGACCTAGCATCTGAAACCCTGTCCAGGAGACGTACGCTAAAACCGCTCCTTCAGCTCCTACGGGACAATGATATTACCTACCGTTGGGGCTTCCCAGCCTGTTTAATCGGAACCAAGGGGGGTCGCTCAGCGGTTCTCCGCTTTCCCGAGGACCTACAAAAATTCTGTGAGAAGCTGGATATCGCACCCCCAGACCTTCCGGGCTGGTCGGACCTGGCCCCCACCTGGGCTCATTCACCCCCGATGCAGTGGCAACGACAGGCCCCCAGAGCCCGACGCACCCAGAGGAGATGCTCTGCATCCCCTTCCCGCCCGGCGGGCGCCCCAGCTCCCCGACTCCCTGAGTGAGGACACAGACTCCCCGCCACGGCTTGTGGCACCTGATGGCCCTCGGAGTGGTCTTCCCCCAACGCTTCTACCGGACACACCCCGTATTTTATTTTCCTCCTCCAGGCTTACACCGGACCCTACTGACCGAGGACACCTACACTTCCACCCTCAGTGAAGATGGTTCCCTCTTAGGGGCAACCTACATCACCCTGTTATGGGATGTCCACAGTATCCATTTTTTGTTCCTACCGTTTTGATTTTCCTTAACCCATTTACGTTTAAAAAAAATGTTTTCCCCCTATTCGTGGATATACTGGGACTGCCATAACTCTGTTCCTTAGTTCACCCCAGGTTCTTATTGGGTAACACAGTTAATTGTTTGTTTCAACCTTTTTTTGATTGCTCGGGGGTCTAAGACAGGCGCCCTCTGGCTACAGGCCTGACCCATATGGTTACGTCGCTGGGGCCCTGCCCTACACCCCCCACTAGGTGGCCTATCCCGAGGCGCCGGACGGCCCTTGGGATATGGCTCTTGTGCTGTATTCGACACGCCCTTTACTGTTTTAATATACACTGTTCTGAATTTTCCCCCTCCAAGTGTTGTCTGTCTCCTTCCCTTTGTGTCACTCCCTCTCAGTGTTTCCCAGGTGCAGTTTCTGGACGGGTTCATATAATTCTTCGTGGATCCCCCCGCATACCCTTGCAATGACCTCGTTTCGCTTGGTGACATACAATGTCAGAGGCCTGAACGCACCCGCCAAGCGACATCATGTACTATCGGAATGACGAAGCTTACAGACTGAACTTGTTTTCTTACAGGAGACGCATATCTCCCATGATTCCATGGCTAGACTGCGTTCGAGACATCATCCCCACTGGTACTATTCCACCTCGCCCACAAAAAAGGGTAGAGGGGTCGCCATTGGATTCGGAGGGATGTCTCGTTCACAGTCACTGATCGCCTAGTGGACCCAGAGGGTAGATTTCTTTTTCTCCATGTTACGATGTATGATGTTTCCTATACGTTGGCCAACGTCTATTGTCCGAACTCCTCCCCAGCTCAATACCTCAAGAGAATCTTAGGCAAATTGCATGATTTCCGTGTGGGCCACCTGATGCTCTCAGGGGACTTTAATATCAGCCCAGACCCATCACTGGACACGTCCACTGGACATGCCCGCAATCCTAAGTCGCACATGAATGCTATCCGCCGGACGCTTCATGGGTCCCAGTTGGTTGACGTGTGGAGAATATTTCACCCTAAAGAGCGGGATTACACCCACTACTCGGCAGTGCACGGCTCCTACTCCAGGCTGGATATGGTCTTTTTGGACCACTTCCTCCTGGACAGGGTAGTGTCCACTGAGATCCTCCCTATGACAGTGTCAGACCACGCTCCAGTAGCAGTGACGCTGAATGTGCTCAATGCTCCCCACCGTCAATACAACTGGAGACTTAATGAATCTCTGCTTCAGGACCCAGTACTTATAGACCGTTTGACCTCTTGTATTACCTCATACTTTGGTGATAATGACGAGGGCTCGGTCACACCAGCCACCCTCTGGGAGGCTCATAAGACAGTGGTGAGAGGCGTCCTAGTGGCAGCGGGCTCTCAACGGAAAAAAGAACGCCTATTTCGAATTTGCTCTTTGTTGTCCGAGATTCACTCCTTGGAGCAATCTCACAAGGCTACTCTTGATAAGTCGGTGTATCAAACACTCCTCTTACGGAGGACTCAACTCCGAGAGCTCTTGGAGTCGGACACTAGACAGGCCTTCGCTAGAGTAAACAAACAATTTTATGAATTGGGTAACAAACCGGGCAAACTCCTAGCGAGAGCATTGAGGTCCAAACGCACTGCCACATATGTTTCCAAAATTAAAACCAGAACAGATTCCATGGCCCACCTCACAGCTGATATAGCAGTGGTTTTCCAAGAATACTACCAGGACCTATACAAGGTGCGGTCTGCTTAGTCTTCCTCCCCACCACCAGATCTCGCATCTAAGATTGCCACCTACCTACATAACGCAGGTCTACCATCCCTAGATCCCCAACTGTTACATTCTCTAGACGCCCCCATCACACAAGATGAATTTAAATTGGCTATTAAATCAACCCCCTAGGCAAAAGCCCCGGCCCTGACGGCTTCCCACTTTTATACTTCAAACGTTTCCAAGACCTCCACGCCCCCTACTTCTGTCAATATGCAAACTCGATAGCAGACGACTCGCCTATGCGCCCAGAATCTCTACTGGCCCACATTACCATCCTCGCAAAGCCGGGTAAGGATCCATCCAGCTGTTCGAGCTATCGCCCCATTTCTTTGTTAAACGTGGACACCAAATTATACGCCAAAATCTTGGCCACCAGGCTCAACCCCCTCCTTCCCCAATGGATACACTCAGACCAGGTTGGGTTTGTCCCGGGACGGGAGGCCAGGGATAGCGCCCTCAAGTCTGTCTCATTGATCCACCTGGCTAATGCCCAGAAGTCCCCAGTCTTGCTACTATCTACTGACGCCGAAAAGGCTTTTGATAGAGTTGACTGGAACAATCACTGGGGATCGGCCTTCGAATGCTGGCATGGATCTCTGCCCTATATAACTCCCCTACGCTAAAGTCCGGGTAAACGGCACCCTATCTCCCTCATTTCAATTACATAATGGCACGCGCCAGGGATGCCCTCTGTCACCGTTGTTGTTCATCCACGGAAGCCCCTCAGCCCCTCACAGCGCTCTAAACTATTACATGTGGGTTTGTCTGTTTCGTCTGATAGTTATATGCAGGAAGTTAATTATAAGCTTTTAGCCAGATGGTACATGGTTCCCCTTACAACACATGCAATATGCCCGTCTACATCCCCACTGTGCTGGCGCTCCTGCGGTTCGTTAGGCAGTTTCGCTCACATATGGTGGGAATGCCCACGGGTACGAGGGTACTGGATAGAGGTTACCAACCTTATCACAGATATCGCGGGTATATCCGTAACCCTGGACCCTTGGCAATGCCTATTCCATCTTACCCCAATGTCAGCGAAATCCAATCACTAATCCCGTACTTGCTGAACGCTGCCAAGGCGCTCATACCTACATATTGGCGCTCCCTGCAGATGCCCACCATGGCAGAATGGCTTATCAGAGTTGATAGGATGAGACTGATGGAAGAACTATTTCACTCCGGCAAAGACACCTACAAAAAGTTTTACACGACCTGGGCATGCTGGCTCCATTTCAAAACATCTGATAGGTATGCCTCCCTGCTGGTGGCATTCCCGAATACACCAAATGTACCATCTGACTAAACACATGTATTTACCTGGTAACATTTACCTAGGGACGCATCTTCCTATGGCTGATCCTGAAGAAACTGCACCCCCCCTCCCTCACGTCACCCGTCTCACCCACCCCGTGTTGTTGTACGTTCCCCCGGTATGTCTGGTGAAGGCTTATTGTTCTTTCTTCTGACTAAAACAAATGAAGCATGCTAAATGTTCTGAATGCTATGCTTACACCATACGTCTAAATGTCAACCAACTTACCTTGTCCATTGTATGTTGTTATTCTCTTCTTTTTTTCTTTGAAAAACCACAATAAACATTTAATGCCTAAAAAACAGTGTACATAAGAAGAAAAGCAGAGAGCCCACTCCCCAGACGAATTTGATCACATATCTCAATGATCCGTGAGCTCTGGTCCAGTAATCCTTTAGATAGTTCTCCAAGATGCCTCGTGGGAAGATCCCCATACCCAAGAAGAGAAAGACTCCAATGGTGAAGTACGTAAAACCAGGTTTATTAAAAAAGTATTAAAAACACTTACAAGATGGCCACAGTATAGAAGCGAGCATAGAGTAAAAAGTTAATAGGTTGCTGGGTCACTGCTAGGAGAGCAAAGCAGGGTGAGCTGAGCAACTGGAGTGCTTCTGCTTTGAACTTTGAGGGTGAATTGCTCCACAGTGCAAATAGTAAATGTATAAATAAAACATGTCCATAGCTTTGCCACATGTTTACTGTTCTATGATTTTGAATGTTTCAGCATTGGTGGACCAATAATATGGGTTGTTCAAACCAATATGTTTTAGTAAAGCACCATGCATGTGTTGCATTAATTAATTAATTTATGCACCTGCATTGCAGCGTTGAGGTATGCTGCATTACTAAAAATTCTGCAGGTCCAATTTTTAGTCCTCTGGGGAGCATTGACAGCCCGTTGAAGTCAATAGGCTGCCTTAATGCATCACAACGCACATCACAACAGATTGGCAACGGGAACATATCCCTTCCCACAGAAGGGAGGAGAGGCA
>NW_017307126.1:164942-174370 GCF_000935625.1 Nanorana parkeri
TCAGGCTTAAAAAGAAAGTGTGGGAGATGTAAATCAGCTCAGTATTTTACTTGTGCTCAGGATATTTAATTTGTGCTCCAGCTACAATAAGTCACTGATACAAATTAAATATGTACTTTATGTTATTAGTGTGTCTGTGCCAGCAGCAACCCAAGGTCCTAAAATACAGGTCGTCAGAACATAAACCTAAAAATAAATCTAAAAATACAAAATAAACATTAAAGTTTACACCATTAAAGGAACTGTTTACAGAAAAATTATATCTACTCATTTTACTGCATGATAATAGTTTCTTATATCCTTTAGGCTTTTCATTAGTGAGTCTCTGTGCTTGAGTTCTCTGCACACTTGGCATTATTTTCATGTGAACCTACCACTGTCCTTGCTGAACTTTTAAGTTATGTTTTACTGTGAAGAATGCAAGAGAAACTGTGGGCAGAATACGGTTCAGAATCAGATCCTAAACATGCAGTTCTCAACATTTATAACTTTTTAATAAAAAATCTATGCTGGGCATCTTTTAAACCATATTAAAGCATCATATGCCTTGAAAAAATCCCTATAAAAAGCATGTTGATATTGAGTTAAAACATGCACTCCAGAGCTGAAAAATCTGGTTTGGTTTAAAAAGACTGGAAAAACCTTGGATATAAAGAGCTTAAAGCTTGAGGGCATTCTTGAACCTAATAGTCCAACATATTGATCACTTAGATTCATAGCAAAATCTTCCCTCTGCACTAAAACTGTTTTTTTTTTTAACCATGGGTATCTGAAATTAAGAAATAGAACACAATTCCACAAATACATTTACCAGGAATTTCCTAGACATTTGATATTAAATATATAAAATATGTGTCCTTTTCACTACATTTAGGAATACCATATCAGATCATTCATCACAATTGCAACCTCTCTAATATATGATTTTTGGAAGCTTGAATTCTAAAGTGGAGCTCATGGAAAAATATATGTCTGATATTCTTTTTCTTTTGTGGCTTTGTATCTATCCTGGACCTTTCATTAATTAATATATTTTAAAAGAATACACACTATGGGGTTTATTTATAAACATTTTCAGAGCCATTTAACCTGTGAATCTCTGGGATGGTTTGTTCTATGTAAATAGGGGCAAGAAATTACATTACACTATATTCAACCTGAAATGTACAGTATATACTAAGAACATTCATTTGTATGTCTATTCACCCAGAATGAACCCAATAGCTTTATTTATAAATGTTTATACACTAGACTAACACAACTTTTACCCAGGATTCCCACATTCTCCAACATAAAAACTGGGCATTTTTGGTGAAAGTTGTGTGACTTTTGTTTGAAAAACATTTATAAATAGGCCCCCAATGGGTCCAATGGTCTGAACAACATTACATTGTAATTGTGCCCTTTTATTGTTTTTAAAGTTAAGAATGCCTACTGTTTTATTTTGTACCCATTGTAATGCTGTATTTGAACACTATCTACTTAGTACATAAAACGCTCACAATACAACAGTAACAGTCATTCAAAGGGAATTAATAGAAATTCAAGCATGACTGGGCATTTAAACAAAAGTTAGGATTTTTGAGCTGGCTTAAATTTTTCACTTTATAGGTAATCATACCTATAACGTTTATTTCCTAATTTAGCTTCTAGTAGGCAAAATACTGAGTGGAAGTCAGTTTTTATTTCACAGTTGCATTCAATCACAACATTACCAATGTTCCCTGCACAATAATATCTCTAGGTTATAAATGATGGATATTCAGTGAGGACTTGTCATCAAGAATTATATAAAGGATCAATGTCTTCCTTTGTAGCATTATCACATCTACTTTAAATGAACATGCATGCACTCAAAAGTAATCAAAGATAAAATAATAATATGACTAAACTGTCTCCTTGCACTTGTGCAAACAGATCTGAGTCCAAGTTGCCAAAAAGATCCTTTGGGATTTTTCAGTACAGTACAAAGTGATCCAGGCTAATTGACCTAACATTATCATGGTAGATAAACTCAAATGTTTCATGGACATCTTTAACACAGCAGTGCCTGTTGATACTTACATCATTGCAAATGAACAGAAGACTGACAAACATAGATCAAGTTGCTATGGAAGAAGAAAGTGATATAAGTGGTTTCAATAATTGTGGATGCCCGAACATTTTGCCAAATGGACTAAAGAGAAATGTGGTGGAGCTGGACTTGAAGGATTGCACCCAACAAAGCTGCCTTGCAATGTGTTGTATACATTGCAAGGCAGCTTTGTTGGGTACAGCTTGGATACTGAGAAAGACCATTTCACTTTGGGGAAGTTCTGAGTGCCTTGGTTAAAAAACTCTTAAAATATTTTTTTATATTTATTTATAAGACCATGATAACCATAGAGCTAAGCAATCATGTTGCTGCTGTAGTAATAAAAACACCTGTTCGGGGGGGGCGTGGCCGGGACATGGATCTGTGAGGACGTGCAGCGTGTGAGCTCCGTGCCTCGAGGCCCATTATAGCAGTCCAGCGTGTACTTACTGTGTCCTTTTTAGGACAATGTCCAAGAAGAAGAAGGGTAAGGGGACCCCGAAACTCCCGCCGAGGCCGGACCAACTAACAGAGTATAATAAATAAGGATAATATTAGCGATGTCCCGATATCATTTTTTCAAGACCAAGTAAAGGTACAAGTAATTATGAAGAACTGCAACTCAACCCATGAATATTCAGCAATGGAGAATGGCAACCAGCAATAGAGGACTACAAATCCCATCAATCCATGATTTTACAGCAATAGAGAGTGGCAACCGGCTAAAGAGGACTACAAATCTCAGAAAAATTATTCAGCAAATGGAGAATTGCAACCAGCAATTATGGATTGCTGAGATTTGTAGTCCTCTATAGCTGGTTGTCATTCTCTATTGCTGTAGTAATAAAAACACCTGTGCGTTTACATACAGTAGTATTCATTGTGTATGCAGCACCAAACTTCAATAGGGTTGTGTGCAGGTCTTACCAGGGCTGCATGCAGGTCTCACCAAGGCTGCATTTGGGTCTCACCAGGGCTGCATTCAGATCTCACCAGGGCTGTGTTTGGGTCTCACCAGGGCTGCTCTCAGATCTCACCAGGGCTGCGTTCAGATCTCACCAGGACTGCATTTGGGTCTCTCCAGGGCTTTGCAGGTGGTTGCTGGGCTGAACAGGTGGATGGCAGGCTCCAGGGCTGTACAGGCAGGAAGTAGAAGGAGGCAATGTATGGCCGGACCGGCACTGTCAAAGACAGGTGTCTGAGGTCCACAGCAGGCTGCCTGAGAACTCCAGCAAGCTTGGGACCTCAGGCAGTCAAACTTGTTTAAAAATTTAAAGGTCCAGTATCAGCCTTAGAATCAGGGCATTTTCACAAGTACAGGTACTCATGAAAATGCCCTGTATTGGCTCTGATTCTGATTCTAGTATCAGGACATACCTAGATGATATATGTAATAAAAGATAAAAAATAATACCATGGTATTCCAACTTCTAATCATCATCATTGCTAATATTATCCAAAATGTATGTAGAACATCTGTGTACATATAGTTTTTTATGTGTAGCTAGAAATACCTCCACCAAGATTCTTATTCTTATAGTTATTGATCAGTTCAGACTTTTTACTCTTGTTTCTTTGTTTTCCCCCCAGTTTTTTCTAAGCATGGTTTCTAATCCACAAATAAGTTATCTGTTATTCTATAGCCAGTGAGCTTTCTAAGTAAAGATTGCAACTTCTATTTGTTTTTGTGAGTTGCTCAATCTTTAGTTTAACTTGTTTATAAACATACTAAAGTTTATGTCCAAAACATAAGATTTTGACTCATATCACAAAGTCAGCAATGGTAGACAGTTCCTGATCTTTGCTTTTGAGAAGTAAAGCATGCTCCACAGTGGCATTGATAGGATTTTGAAACACCTGAAGCACTTTTAGGCACCCAGAGGATAGTAGCAAAGCATTGTATGCAGTGCTAAATGGTGGGTATGGCCAACTTGCTCTACAGTGGGAGGTGTTTAAAAGGGCATGGTTAAATAAAACCTCACTGTATACATGACACACATATGCCATAGGGTGTGTCAGATCACTGTTCATAGGATGCTTAAAGAGAGAGCAGAATTCTAAATCTTCAGTCTGTTCTCAGAATTCGGAATTTTGTACATCAATTACCCAATTAATAAAAGTATGATATTTGAAAACCGCCCTCAGTATGCACCCTCAATTGCTAAAACTTGGCTTTAATGAATTATTAAAATTAACGCAAGATTCTGATATTCATATGGCATCTATATATTTTGCGTTTCTTACATAATAGATGCTTTATAGCTAATCTGTTACATTATCCAGATACTGCTTTAAGCATCACATTTGTTCTTTACAGAACATTTTATTTATTACACTGTTTACATGCAAGTAGATAATTAGTGTAATTAGCCCTGAGGTTGCAGAACAGAGGTGTGTTTTCATAATCAGTCTGGGTACCTTTCGTTCTGTTGAACACAAATAAAATCAGCACTTTTAAACAGTATTAACGTGCACAGCTTTTCTTTCTGTATAGCAAAATGTATAATACATCCCTTAATTATTATTTTTTTCAAGTGAGACTATTTAAAAGATGAAACATATATTAATACATCATGCTCTGTCAGCAATCCTTTGTACATACAGTACATACCCATCATATTCACAGTTCTTTACAGTCTCATGGCCTTTGCTTAATTGGCAATGTTCAGTACAGCTGCCACTAATCCTTGTCACTCAGTGATCTCAAAATTACACTTAGTGATTTGGTTGGTAGAACTCTTTATTTGCAATACTTTATTTAGTGCATTATCTGTTAGTTCATTTCTAATTAGCACATGTTTTAAATTAATGTTTCAGTATTTAACTAAAAGGGACTTTTGATACGACTTTTAGTCATTAAACAAAAACATGGTTATTGTTACTATATTAAGTAATACATTAAAGTGGCAGTAAACTCAGGAGTTAAAAATGTATTTTCAATCCCATAACGATTAACAACAGTGTATCACTCGGCTGTAGATCCTCAAATCATCTCTAAATTAATGCTGACACTGCCCTTCCTTCTGGAGTGTGGCTACTTTTGTTTCCCATGGGTCCTGTGAGTGTTGTAAAGCTCCAAGCTTACTGAAGTCATGGACTACAATCTGAATACAAATTAGTAAACTAAAGATGAGATTGTAGTCCATCACAGTAGTGAGCTTGGAGCAATGGCTACTTTAAAACACAAACAGGGACCATGGGGGACAAAAGTAAACTCCTGAGTTTAGTGTCATTTTAACTGATCATTGGACAGTGCTCTGAAATTGACTCAACCACCCTTAACCTTCCTGTTTACCAATTGCTAAGCTAAGATATCAACCATAAATGGGGTACATTATTTTCAGTGAGTCAGCTGACTCATTGGGTATGAGATACTATTTACAGTATATGCGCATGATCATGCATCAATGCCATGCAGATATTAAAAATGTTTAAGTTTGTGGTTCTATCTAAGCACTGTTAACATGTGTAGATGCACATACCATATAGAAAAAGAACACATCAAGTGAGATTGGCTAACTTAAAAAAATACTTTAAAGCAATACAGTAATTAGAAAAACACCATACACTGATACTTAAAATGCTGAATCCTACGGTGAGTACTTGAACATCGTCTGACTTTTTCAAATTACAGCATGCTGTTTGGTTCTTTTTAATGCCTTTTAACTTTGTGTATGCAAGTTCCATTGCTTTGTGAGCTGGCTACATTTTCTTTAATGTCATGTTATTTTTTAAAAGTGTTTGCCATGAAAAGAAAATGTATAAAGTGCAATTTGGATTGCCCAAATTTGAATCATATGTTGCTCTCCTGGGAGCAAGATTTTGAAAAAAATTGTGAAATATTGGAGAAAAGGTGCTTAAATAGTGTGAAGAACATCTTAAAAATGTAATTAAAAAAAAAACTTTTAAACATATTGATAACATTTATATCAAGCTAGTGTATCTAAAAGTAATTGAAAAGACTACATGTTAACTCTTTCTCTGCCAGAGACGTTTGCTGTAAGTCGCTTGCAGCGGGCTCCTCTGAGCCAACTTTGCTCAGCTGTATAAAGCTGATGGTTGGCTGTACACTGCAAGGAATTCTGGTGGCTGAGCTGCCACAAGATCGCTTCTAGGGGCCGATGAAGTGTGCCTGGCCGACAACCCCCGCCTTGCTTCACGGGCTCGGGTGCCCCTCCTGCGGGTCCAGGTCTGCCATAGTTACATAGTTACATAGTATTTGAGGTTGAATAAAGACATAAGTCCATCAAGTACAACCTATTGTGTGTATGTGTATGGTCCTACTGATGTTGCGTATCTATTGGTCCCTGTATGTTCTCATTCTTAAAAGTACTTGTACCCCTGTATATTGTGGTCCCTGAGGAAATCGTCCAATCGCCTCTTGAACGATTCCACACTCTCAGCCAAAATCACGGCATGTGGCAGCGAGTTCCATACCCTGACTGATCTAACCAAGAAGAAACCCCTTCACCCCTTGTGCTGAAATTTTTTCTCCACTAATTTTAGGTGGTGGCCTCTCGTCCTTGTCACGGGGTTAATTGTAAAAGGTTTGTTGCTAATGCTGCTATCCCCGGAAAACATTTTGTACATGAAAATCCTTGTCGTTTGTGACTAACCCCCCGTTATCATCCATTATTGGGCCTATCTGCTCCTTCCTCAATTATTTACTGTTTATGTACTGGTAAAAATGTTTGGGATTCTTTTTACTAACTGTGGCTATATGTTTTTCACACTCTATTTTAGCCTCCCGAATTACTTGTTTACATTTTTTGTTGCATGGCATCATGGGTGTCACTGGGTAGAGGGGAGAGAGACTGGCAAAAATCCATTCACCTACCTCCTCCCTGCTGAATGGGGATGAAAGCAATGCTGATTGCATCACTTCTGGTCCCTCAGCTGTCATATCCCCGACTAGAGCTCTACACTTGAATAACCTAATTGCAGTGGAAAGGTGACACTTGGGGTCTAATACACCCCTAATTTCACCTTAAAGAGTACCTGCCCTCACATAATATGCTATGATATAGGGGGCTTGCAAGCCCCCCATGTGAAAGCAATGACATAAAGTTTTAAAAAAAGTAAGATAAATGTAAAAAAGTTAAAGTCCTGCATAGTAATGTAAACACCCATCGGGTGCGCCTAAGTACGAAAATATTGATTGCGCTAAACATGTTAGGTATTGCCACATGTGCCAGAGTGAGAGCAATGATTCTAGGGTAAATATATACAGTTAACTCTAAACTGATGACCTGTATGGGCTTTTAAAATGTTGCCCAATTTGGAGTACTGTATTGTTTCGCCATTGCACACAATTGTTAAGCTTGTCATGTTGGGTATCTTTTTACTCAGAATAACCTCATCTTTTACATTTTAATGAATTATATTTGAAAACAATGGATATTAAATTGAGGTTTTGGGCACTAAAACTGTTAATTATTACTGAAACTTTGGGTTTGAGTTGCATTAATATCATATGACATGAAAATTTGTAGCTGCCATCATTTTATTCTACAGGGTCTGTGCATAAGGAAATATGAAAAATGCAAAAAAAAAATGCAAAAAGAATGCTTTGGGAACAAACGAGTTAAATCCCAGTTCCAGGCAAAATAATCTTTACATTTATTTAAGTCTCAATATTTTCTGTACCTCCTGTGTAATGTGTAAAGTATGTCTTAATTGAAAAGTTATATGTAAGCCCCACTGAGCTGCTGTGGTAAAGTACATTGGGCTTCTGGCGCCAAGACCCAATGGAATGGTGTCTATGGATAACCTGCAGTCCCTGACATGTTTCACTGTAAGGAAAAGTTCCCCCAAAACTTGGAGAAAGTTGCTGGAAGAGTTAATCCAGTGTGCCAAAGTAAACTCACAGAAAAACAGAAGCATTGTACAGATATTGTGAGCCACTTTAAGAAGATGCTTGGCTTTAAAGGCTGTAAAGAAGGGCAATTATCTATCTGACTCCCTGGCGTGACTGAAGGAGTAAACATGGATGGTATTATCAATCAATGGCAGTCTGTGGTTTTGATTATCAGGATGATATAGGTGACTGGCAACCTAGTAAGAACAACACACAACACAACTTTTGTACTTTTGATTGTTTTCTGTGCTCTCACTTTTCATGATCTAAATAAGTCTTACTTATTTTGTCAGAAGCCAGAGTGATGTCTTTTTAAATTATATTGCTTTTTCAAATGTGTTTAATTTAAATATAATTTTTACCAAGTCCGCCCTCAGCCACCCCTGTCTCCCAGTGGCCTATGGCAAGAGCAGCACCTTCCTGTGGATTTGGTACCAACACATGAACATAAGGATCCTGTTTTCCCTCCTGGCAAGGACATAATTATCTTTTTTTTTTCAGGATTTGAAAGTCAAGTTGAATTTTGCTTCACAATAGATCCTTACTAGTGATGTCCCGATACCACTTTTTCAACTTCCAGCCAACACAGTTGCCCATCAGCAGGGAGAAGAGGAACAGCACAGGCTCTGGCTTCTCCTCAGATCCCCGCTGCTCTCCCCCACCTGTATGGGCAGTGTCCTCAATCTCTTTTTCTATTTCAAAAGGGAAATGTCAGGGTCTGTTTAGGCCCCTAATATTTCCCCAAAGCCCCCCCCAACAGTAAAAAAATAATACTAATAAAAAATATATTAAAAACAAAATCACCCCTCCCCCCACACACCACACCACACACACTTGTGCATTCATATTATTAGACATGTGTAAATACTAAAAATGTGTTTCGGATTAAATGAACGGAAACTAAAAATGTTTTCATTAGTTTCGTTAAACTAAACAAATTTTTATGCTATTTTGGACTTGGCCACAAGCACATTCTGCGCATGTGCACCGCCATCCTGGAGGCGGGGTGCATGACATCACATACCGCACACGTATGTTAGGGAGCACAATTTTCTGTTCTTGCTTGGGGCGCAAAAGGAGCTAGCTACGGCTCTGCCCGATAACGATGCTAGTATGGGTATCGGGACATCCCTAATCCTTACAATAACATTTGCTTCATTCACAGCACAACATCAGCAGGAGTAGAGTGTTGACCTGTTGCAGAGAAGCCTAAAGAAGAATATAGGTATAATAATGTTTGTTGAGTCAAAGTGTAATGCTTTGCAAGTCTCTCCATATCTGAATGGGGAGTAACAATCTGTCATTTTTAAGTTTCTCAGTGTATTTTCTCTGGGGACTCCTTAGCTTTGGCTGCAGAGATGAAACTCTGAGAAAAGTATCTATTTCTATAAAAAGATGCCTTGGACACCCCAATGTGTGTTTAACATTGAGCAGATGGCTGATTAAATTGTACCTAGTTCTCCTCTTTTTTACCTTCTGACTTTGTTGCATGGATTC
>NW_017307126.1:174389-241282 GCF_000935625.1 Nanorana parkeri
GAGACTGTTCTTTATTTGCTTTTTGCAAAAAGGTTCCCAAAATCAATCAACTTTCTGTTGATGGCTGATCTAAATAATATTTAGTGATGGTTTGCAGTGGTTGTAAAGAACTGCAAGAAACCACTGAAAGTAATCTTTGAAATTCAAAGTACACACTGCTCAATCCCCAAAGTCGGTCAACACTGACCCAACCAGTCACATCAATCAAGTGCAGGCTCCAAAAATGCCTGCTGGCGTAACAAAATCCTGAAATTCCAATGTAAAACTGCACATCCGACAGTTCATAAAAAAATCAGATTTATTTAAAGTTCATACCATTCAAGTACACCGTAAAATCACCCCACACTAATCCTATAGCCTTTCACATGTTCCACCAGATAGGCTTAATCATAGAGACCATGGAGATCTATGATTAAACCTATCTGATGGAACACATGAGAGGCTATAGGATGGGTGTGGGATGATTTTACTGTGTACTTGGATGGTATGAACTTTCAATAAATCTGATTTTTTTATGGACTGTTGGATTTTCAGCTCTACGTCGAAATTACTGAAAGTAATCTATCATGTAACTAATGAAAGTGTAATGCTAATTGGCAATGGCTCTGTCACTAGTGTTTCAGCCTGACCTGGTGCTGATCTGTTAGTGTCTGATAGACAGACAAAGAGGAACTTTTTATTATAACTATGGAAAAGAACTTAAGTCAGATAATTTACCTGAAAATGTGATATGCAATAAATAGGAGGTCATAAACCAAGACTTAAGCGAATAAATTATTTTAAGTGAGGCAGGATAAGACTACTGCAATGAAGAAAAAGTATGAGGATGTGATATTATTTAGAAATATAAAGATGAGATGCCAAAACAGTCATTAGGAATACTGAATCCTTTCTAGAAGTTAATAATGTTTTACATGAAATGACTAAAGTGTAATCTCTTCGAGTATGCATGTGTTGGTGTGGTGTGTGTGTGTGGAAGTGACTGGGATGCGTAAAAGTCTTAGACAGTTAAAGGGATTGCAGCTAAATCACTATAAATGAGTTAGGAACCCCCATCATTCCCACAAGCTAGTGGGAAAGTGAAAAAGGTACAATACTGCTTTGAAAATTAACTTGCTACATTTTTAGTGAGTAAACAGGAATGAAAGGAATGGATGCATTGGGGTTGATTTACTAACCTTATAAACACACCACAAACATGTATACACCTCTGTAGTGTGTTCCCTCCCAGCATGATCTATGGGTGGAATCTAAACACCTTTGTAGTGAGTACACACCCAGCAGGTGTGTTGTGCAAAGCCCTGAATGAATTTGCAAGGTGATATTGTGTAAATTAGCTCTACATTGTGTTGCTTGCGTTGATGAATGCAGTAATGTAAATGCATGAGCTAATTATTTTTGTCTAAACTGTGAAGCAGCATTATATATGCATCATGTGCATGATTTTTCCATATATGGCATTAGTGGAAATATGCTTTTAGAGACTTTTTGGTTGATAAATACGTTTTGCTGTGTAAAAATCACACGCACATAGTGCGTGTGTTTAGGTTAGTAAATCACCCTCATTGAGTTTAATGCATATGTCCATTCGTCATGATGCTTATCTTTATCTTGCTTATTGAGCTTTGACTTTGTTTTCAATGTTTTTGCATAATACACTAACGGACCTTTTCCAAGAGGTTTCTTCATTGGCAGAACCTGAACTAAGGACACTCAAAGCTGCCTCAGTAATGGACAATGGGGAGACGACTTGCTATGCTCCTGGCTGTTTTTGTGTTTGGGTTACCAGTCAATCACACAGTGCTATTTGAATTTGCACTGTAGTGTAGGGTGTGTGGAATATGTCTGTGACTGTTTATTTTTGGACCCTTCCTTATTGGGGTTTCTCTTCATAGACTCACAGTGGACTGATTTATTTTCCAGGGCAAGCTTGTTTGAAAATGACACTTCTCATCCTTGAAAACATCATAACATAATTTAACCTCAGTTAGTTTTCTACATCCTGCTAGTTTACTATAATAATTATTTTCTGGTATTTACTGTCCTAACACTTAAAGTGACACTAAACTCATGAGTTAAATCTTAAAAGTGCACTCAAGTACCCTATTAACAAAAATGTATGTTATTTATGGATCACACAGCTGTAGATCCTCATCCGCATCATCTCTGAATTTGTGACACTGTCCTTCCTTCTGGAGGGTGGCTACTTTTGATCCAAATGGTCCCTGAGTGTGTTGTAGAGTAGCTATCTCTCCAAGCTCGCTCCTTTGATGGACTACAATCTCATATTTAGTTTACGAATTTGTATTGAGATTGTAGTCTATCGGGGAGAGAGCTTGGATCAGTGGCTACTTTACAACACACACAGAGGGACCATAGGAAACAAAAGTAGTCACTCTGCAGAAGGAAGGACAGTGCTATCACAAATTCAGAGATGATTTGAGGATCTGCAACTGAGTGATGCAGAAATAAGCTACATTTTTGTTACTAGTTAAGGTACTTAAATGCATTTTTAAGATGTTTTTTTTAAAGATGCTTTTTATTGATGCTTTCAGATGTTATACACATATATACAACAAAGAAATAGAAACAAAAAAAAACACCAAAATCCAGACTGGGCTAACAGCCCAGAATAATTTCACGCAATGTCATGCAACTCCAGAACAGAGCATATAAGTTACTGGTTAAATATATGCTCAGTACCCCAGTATTAGTAGGCATAGTAAGTGGTTGCGAAGTGTTTCAGGGGGTGCAGGGGATGTCAGAAGCTCCAGTAGGACACGGAGCAGTGAGGTTATTTAAACAAAGTCAACATTCGTATTAGCAGAAGAGAGCCAGGGGCCCCAAATGCGAGTGAAGCAGAGCGGGTTGCCCAGCTGCTCGTATGTAAGTTTGTAGAGGGGTAATGAAAACCAAGGTTAGCTTCCATGAAGGAAGTAACCTTGGCCCAAAAGTTCCATATGCGTGGACATGTCCAAAAGGAGTTTAGGACGTCAGCCTCATGACCACAGCGCTTGAAGCAACCTGGGTTGTATTGAAGGTCCATTTTACACAATAGAGAAGGAGTGTAGTATGCTTGATAGAAAAACTTTATCTGCACCAGTCTATCTCCAGAAGCTATCACTGAGGACATGTATCTGTCACCAAAGTCACTCCAGTCGTCCTCCACCAGGTCCGGGAGAAGTGACCGCCACTTCTGTCTACAGCTGTCAAATCTACCAGATCTGTGGGGCATGAGTTCCAGGTACTAAGTCAACGTTAATTTGAGGGTTGAATCCCGGCGCCGGATCTCCTCCAGTGAGAACTGAGCCGGTATGAGGGAGGTCGACCCACATTGGGTTCGAACCGCATGTAGCAGCTGGAAGTAGGCCATAAAATCAGACGGGGATAGTCGTATCTCCTCCCTGAGCTGTGGAAAACTAAGTGTCAGCGAAACTCCCGCTCTGCGCATGCGCAGCGGAGAACAAACACGCGCAGGCGCAGCCGGGAACAAATACGCGCAGGCGCAGCTAAGAACAAACACGCGCAGGCGCAGCTGAGAACAAACACGCGCAGGCGCAGCTGAGAACAAATACGCGCCAAGAGGCGCACAGGAAGTTACATCATAGATGGATTTACTGCCCTATTTAAGCCCAGCTCAAACGCCCACTAGTTGCTGGTTTGTCTTGTCAGCTTGATCGTGTTCCTTGTCTCCCGTTTAGCCTTCTCCTGTATATACCTGATTCCCCTGGATTTTACCTGTTCCTGTGTAAACGACCATCCTTGCTTGCTGCCTGCCTTTTGACCTCGGACTGTTTTGGATATTCTTCGGCCTGCTCCCTACTTGTACTGAATTGGATTTCATGGCTTTTGACCCCGGCTTGTTGTGACCTCGATTACTGGACTTTCCTAAAGGACTCGTGCCTCTCCCTGTCTGCCTGGCCTTTGTCCTCAACCTCAAAGGTCACAAGACACGAGGTGCAAGAGAAGCCTCCTCTCACTTCGGCCTCCCTACCAGGTACGTGATACTAAGCATCACCCCATTACAAAATAACTGAGACAGAGATTTGATTCCTTTCGAGGACCAGAAGGCGGCTGATGGTAGGCGCTGCAGCTCCGGAAAGGAAGGATTACCCCATAGTGGAGCATATGGAGAATGAGACCAGGAGGTTATTGGCAGCCAATTAATTACATATTTAAGAATACGAAGGGTCACCGAAATAAGAGCAGTGCCAGGGTGTGATCTAGCGATTCCCCTCGATACATAATTTTGGAGGGATTCAGAGGTGGTCAGTATTGCAGCCTCCATTGCAATACAGGCATTTCCCATCTGGGGGTTTAGCCAGTCGTGCACCACCACCAGCTGGGATGCCAGGTGTATGTATGAAAGTTAGGGAAGGCCAAACCCGCCATTGAGCGTGGAAGCTGCAGCACCTCCAGAGCCACTCGGGGGGTGCGACCCCTCCAGAGAAACACAATACAGATAGAGTCAATTTTGCGAAAATATTGTTGGGGAATATAGCATGGAGCATTAGCTAGTATATACAGGAGTTTGGGCAGAAAGTTCATTTTTATGATATCGACTCTTCCCATTAGATCCAGGGGTAAGTCCATCCACTGTTTAGTCCTCGGAAGAAGAGCGTCAATAACAGGGGTTAAGTTGTTATCAATATAGTGGGATAGGGGTAGCTGTATTTTAATACCCAATAAACTCATGAGCAATTCTTAACTTGGACATAGGATGTTTATTGGCCACCAACTATATTGGTGACATCATCCAAAGGAAAGAGGACAGATTTGTCCCAGTTAACATTGAATCCTGAAAAGGTCCCAAACAGGTCCAGTAGCTGGAGGAGGTGAGCCAAAGAATCACTGGGGTCAGAGAGGTAAATCAGCGTATCATCAGCATATAAGGAAACCGCTCCTCCAGACCTCTTACCGACTAGCCACACAAGGAGTCCGACTCCCGTATCCTAATTGCCAAAGGTTACATTGCCAAAGCAAAAAGAATAGGAGAGAGGGAACATCCCTGTCTGGTTCCCCTGGAGATAATAAAAGGGGCAGATATATCCTTGTTAATTCGTAACCTGGCTCTTGGGGAGTTGTATAAAATCTCTATCCACTGTATCATTTGAGAACCGAACCCATAGGCACGGAGTACCTTCAACAAAAAGGGCCACTCTACACTGTCAAAGGCTTTATGGGTATCTAATGAAATCAGGGCCCTGCCCTCAGTAGTGGGGTGAGAAAATTGAAGATTGGTAAAAAGCCCGCGAATGTTCATTCTAGTGGACCGGCCTGGCATGAATCCTGCCTGATCGCTATTAATTAGGGATAAGACATGTCTATTAATACGCATTGCTAATATTTTGGCCAAGATTTTTGCGTCAACGTTAATTAAGGAGATAGGGCGATACGATTCACACTTGGCCGGGTCCTTACCGGGTTTCAGAATCAGTACTATAAGGGCCTCCCTCATAGCAGGAGGGAGTATGCCCAGATCAAATGCTTCATTATAAGTGTCCAGTAAATGGGCCCCTAACTCCTCCCTATAGGAGGAATACCATTCAACTGGAAGGCCATCTAGGCCTGGGGTCTTCCTGGTAGGGAACTGGGCGATTGCCATTTCTATTTCATCAGTAGTTAGTGGTAGATTCAACTCCTCCCTGGCTTGGGATGTCAAGCATGGCAGGGAAATCTGAGATAGATAATCCTCCAATTCAGCAGCAGTGTATTGGACCCTGGAGGAGTATAGATCCCTATAGAAAGACAGAAATGCTTCCATGATATCCTGGGAGGCAGTGACAGCAGCCCCTGAGGGAGTTGTGGTACAGGGAATGGAGGTAGGATTAAATTCAGGCTTCGTGAAGTATGCCAGCAGCTTACTCGCTTTGTTACCAAACTCAAAAATCTTTTGTTGTGTGTATATCATTTTCTTTTTGGTACTCTCTAAAAGGGATAATTCATATAACCTCTTTTTCCCCATCCAATCACTATAATTCAGAGTAGAGGGGTTGGTGACATAGGAAGCTTCAGGCGTTCCCACAGCGCTCTCTAAGGCCTGCGTGAATTCCTCTTTATGTCTACGGACTGCACCAGTTGCAGCCATAAATGCTCCTCGAAGCGTGGGCTTGAAAGCTTCCCATTTGAGGGAAGAGGAGGGTTTAGAGGCATTATCACTCCAATAGTGACCAATAGCCTGAGAGCAAGCATCCGCCACAGAAGGATCAGAAAGCCAGTGGGGATTCATTCTCCACACTCTGGTGGAGAGGGAGTGTCCCCAGCAAAGCTCCACTAATATAGGAGCATGATCTGAAATCCCTCTAGGAAGATAACTCACCCTCGAGAGCCATGGGAGAACTGTGGGAGTCCAGAAGGCCAAGTCAATTCTAGAGAGCATCTTGTGTGTAGCAGAATGGCAGGAGTATATCCTAGAGTCTGGCCATTTCCATCGCCACACATCAATAAGCCTGAAACCCTGAGCCCAATCCGCTAGGGAAGTATTGGGGCGATAACCATGCCCTAAGCTGTCCAGGGAGGAATTAGGTACCGAATTAAAATCATCCATGACTATCACGGGGGCCGAAGACATAGCTACTGATGTCAAGTTAATGGTATGTAGGAGGTCTATGTCCGAAAGAGGTGAGAGATAGACTGAGGCCAGCGTTAGGGGGGTCCCGTCAATGGTTAGATGAATAATAACGAACCTGCCAAGGGGGTCCGTCTTAACCTGGATAACATCAGCAGTAAGGGATTTTGTAAGTAAAATTGACACCCAACGTGAGTATGAGGAGTATATAGCATTGAAGGATTTGGCCACCCAATGTTTCTTCAAAGTTAAGATTTTAGAGCCCAGCAAGTGAGTTTCCTGTAGGCAGAACACATGAGGCTTATATTTATAAAGTAAATCCAAAACTAGGGATTGTTTGACTTTGGAATTCAGGCCCCTGACATTCCACGAGATAAATTTATATGCCATCAGAAGAGAGACAAATCATTAAAGGCCTTAGGAGGTGAACCTGAGCATATAAGGACTGGAGAAGTGTAAACCATTGGAATCTGTATAGAAGTAGAGCATGAACCCACAAAAAAACACAGTCAAACCAACCCGAACTACAATTGCCATCCCACCCCGCTTGTTAACCCAACTCTAACAAGCCCAGAACCCTTAACAACAAATACACACTAGTGTAAAAATAGGGCCCCCCAGAAAAAGGCAGGGGGTGTAGCCACTCTGATTAGGACCCGATCCAACCACATCCAAGTCCCAAGCGGAACCGATAGAGGACCGCCATGGTCCCTCTTACAAGAAGGGGGTATCCTGTAATAAAACTAAGAATCAGTAGTAACTATAACGATAGAAGCAATGATAATAATAATAATAAGCTCTCAGCATCCCAGCATAGTAGAGCAGAGACAAGTAGATAAAGTAAAACAATGCCGGATGGTTAAAGGGGCAAGGCCGGAGGAGAGACAATATGTATCCCATCGTCCAGGGACACAGGGGGGGGTTCAAAGGCAGAAAAGGTGGCTCCAGAAGGCAGTTCAGCGTTCAGCATTGCGGCGACGTCTGCTCTGAAGGAGACCCTTACCATCCATCCACTCCGAGGCTTCGGTGGTTGTAGAGAAGAAATGCATTTTGCCATACTTCGTCACCTTAAGCTTAGCAGGATATAACATGGCATAGGCGACACCTTCCTAGCCTAGACGTTTCTTGATCTCCAAAAAAGAGGATCTTTGGCGTTGAAGTTCTGCAGAGAAGTCAGGGAAGATGAAGGCACGGTTTCCATTGTAAGAGAGCTCCCCAGTAAGAAGGGAGGCACGGAGAATCACCACTTTATCCCTGAAGTTAAGGATCCTGGCAATAAGAGGTCTTGGCTGGGACCAAGGAGGAGGCACGGAAGGTGGAGTGCGGTGGGCCAGTTCGATGAATGATGTAGAGGATGGGGTAAAGTCAGGGAACAGCTCCCGCAGCCAATCTTGCAGAAAAATCTCAGGATGAGAGCCCTCTGATCTCTCAGGAAATCCAACAAAGCGAAGATTATTGCGTCTGGAGCGGTTCTCCAGATCATCCATCTTTGCTTTACAGGCAGCTAATTCTCTTTGCAAAGCAGCGCTATCTCTGGACAATGGAGGAGTGTCAGTGTCCTCCAGGATAGTGATGTGACCCTCTGTTTCATTGACCCTGTCCCGCAGCCCCTGTACATCATGTTTCAGCAGGGATAGATCCACATGAACCCCTTCAATCTGCGACGCAAGTGATGATTTAGAGTCATGTATGGCCTCCATTAATTGCAGAAGGGTGGGCTCAGCATTATTGTGTGGCTCTGCATGCAGGGTCTCATCCCCTTCCACCACCACATGGGCCTTATCTGGGAGTGGGGCAGTACGACCAGCCTTAGGGGTAGCTGTCAGAGGCTGTGCAGTCTTCCCCCTCATCATCCCCTGATGTAGAGGCAGCTCAGACCTCCCCTGCCAACTATCAATCATCTTTTGGGGGATGAACACAACTGATGGCAGCATCCTTGGCAGTCAGGGGAACTGGTAATCTGGCAAGGAATAAGTGAACAAAGAGTGCCCTACTAGTGTAGAAGTCTTTGTTGATCAAAATAAACAATGAGGATTGTACTCACAAACATTCAATAGTGGAATCCCCCGTAATGGCAGAGATCACAGCAGCAGTATGGAGATAGACAAACAGCCTCCAGTTAATGCATTTCTGGGGCCACAGCCCCTTTCATCTGAGTGCCAGAAATCTTAGAAACCCTATCATGAGCAGTGGCCCATGTCAGGTCACATGTGATATCTCTATCTTCTGCAAAAAACAACTCTTATCACCAGGAATGTTCTCCTGTATTACCACAATAAGGTGGACTACAATGTAGGACATAATAAAATTACTTTCGGATATGTGTGCTTGGGTTTTCTTTCTATTAAAAAGACTTTGTGAATGAGTATGTGTGTTTATTGAGGTTTATCTCTTTGGAAATGTTTACTAAGGGGTATTATTATATCCATGTATCCATTCCCCTGTGAGGGGGTGGAAATCTGGTGGCCCTCTTATTATAAAAGGTGCTGCCAAATATCATTATAAGTGCCTCTCACAAATTACCACATCCTTTTTGGGGATCACATGTGGAACAGGCCTGTGTCCCTCAAAACTGGGACAAGGTGCCTTGTAAGGGGGAGGGGGGCTTAGCAATCCTTCTTTGCAAGGTACCCCCCCAATGTTAAAGGCATGTGACCTTTTCTGGTACAGGGATGGGGACACATGCTTGCTGCCCTCCCTTTCCTAGTCTGGGGCTATACATAGTCCAATTTAACTGAATGGCTCTTCTCCATGCAGTAGCTCTGCAGTGTATAAAGATTTATAAAGAAGAGAAGATGGCAAAAACTGTTATCCTTTACAAACCAGGCCATACAAGTATATGTTATTTAAGGCAATATAAAATATATACACAATATAAGCATTTTAAGAAAAAAAAATTAAAACATAAATCACATTTCTAGAAAAACAAGTATGAACAATGGTTTAAATGGTTTAAAGCACTGATTTAACAATTCCTATTGGGCACAACTGAAGAACCACATTCCACGTTCTATAGACTATTCATAGTGTAGAATTAAAACAGTTTTCTGCAATATTTCTGTAAACAACCTTGAAAAATATTTATATGCAATGTTATATTTACCTGATTTAAAATACATGAAAAAAAATTAAAATTGTTTTTTTTAGAACACAATACTTAAAGAAAGAAAATACATGCAACATGATCTATTCTCTTTAATGAAAACCTTTATGAAACATTTACCATTCTTGTTGCTGAAAAAGATAGCTGCAAAGATTTACAGTTTGAAAGATTACTATGGTAAAATTAGCATTTATGTAAATAAAGCATTTTTGCTTATACCATCTTCTAACATTGCACTGTTCTCTATCCACCAGCATAATTTGCATAACATTTGTTTTCCTGTTTAATTATTGCTCCCTTTTACATCCCCTTTTAGCACATGTATACTTGATATATTCCTCGGAAGTGAGCATATGGAGCTATTTTTTTCTGGGACAAGTCTGAAGGCGATGTATTGCCTTTCTTCCATGGCTTTTGTAAAATGCTGTGAGTTATTACAAGACGTCCCTCACATAGCTGCCTCTGTCATGAACCAGAGAATGCAAATCATTGTATTAGGATGCAGATTTTATTATATGCTTACAAAGCATGGATTTATTAGCAATCTACTTCCAAACAGGAAGCAAGAAGCTGTGCTACTACTATGCACAAAACTTCTACATTAAAGAGAAAACACTGCTAAATCGTGTTTCGTAGTTTCATATTATGAAGTGTGTTTTTTCAGGCCCCCTCTCCCTTTTAATAATTGCTATTCATTGACTAGCAAAAAAACCCACAGGTTGATCATATAGCACTTATGTAAAGTATACCACACACATTTAAATCTGCCTTATTAATTTAATTTAGACCTACCAACAACTATGTAGTGCAAGGGCCTTTTTTTCATTGGCTACAAATAAATGGATGTTATGTTAGGCCCTCATATTAAAACGTTTTGGAGATTATAAAAAGAATATGCAGTCAGGTTGTAGTGTGTATAGTGAGCTTTAAGTGACATTAAAGTCACATTTTTTTGTCCCCTGACCAGAGCACTACGAGATTGCAACATCCCTTATCGCTGGGGATATCCCTTTCATCTGCTTGTGAGAAAAAACAGCAAAGCAGTTATATTTCACTCCCATCTAGGTCGACACTATATGTCGACCTAGATGGCTTCACCAGGGCCCTTGGGATCTCATCAATGGAGCTGGAACCTTGGCCAGATCCCCCTACACCTATCCTCACCACTATCCAGGGCCAGTGGACGGAGGTGCCCTCTCAGAGGAAACGCCACAAGGAGGTCCCCGATGACACACAACAGTCACAATGAAAGTTAAAGGATACATCAAGTGAAGACTGACCAACAGTCTATTATTCCCTTTCTCTTCCAGGAACGTTAGCATCTTCTTGACAGAAGCTGATCTCTCCTTGTCCCCAATCGCAAGTATTGCTGTTCTATCATAACGGATTTTGCCTGTACTAATTTCCCTTTCTGCATATCTACTATACTCCTACACTACTGAGTGTCACTATACTGTCAGCCTAATAATGATTATGATATATATAAACTCTACTGGATGCATAGTCAGGCCTCTCTCAGAACACCTGCAGAGAACCGCCAGAACTGCCACCCATGTAGATCTGCATTTATGGATCACATTTACTATATGTAAATCAGACCGGTACCACATATGATCCTAATAGGTTGGACTTGATGGAATAATGTATTTATTCAACCTCAAATACTATGTAACTATGTAACTATGCTAGGTTTAGCTGTTCTTATGACTTATATGTAAGATAAAATAACTAAGACACTACCTATATCATAACCCTTCTCTAAATGACAGAGGCCTCTAGCTATGGGCCACACCCCTCTCACACTGCTGATGGGGTACACATATGAAATAGCAGTCCTTTTGCTTGACCTGGCTATATCCTGACACTACCCATACCCCTCGAAAGAGATGCATGCTCCACCCATTACAGAGTCTCTTTCATTATTAACCCTGTCACATATTTCCTCTCCCAACAAAATCCCAATCAAGCAATACAACCCTATACATACCTATGTACCTATGTATAGGGTCCGGATTCCATCTGGAAACAATCTCAGGAACCATCCCTTCCTCTCCTTTTCCGCAACGTGTCCCTTAGCCAACCCCCTAATTCGAACACCACGACCGTTATTGATGGAACGACCTGCTGATTGCTATACAAAACATCCTCATATATGGGGAAGGAATAAAGGACAGTAATTAGGCTTCCCTAACGTTATATACCTGGTTGAACAATAAGATATTATTATATGTTTATGCTAATGTTGGCTTTACAATCGCCTTAAACTCTGATATTGCACAGTGAATTTATTGTTTTGTTCTCCGTTTATGTTGATGCCTGGCCCGGTTGCAGATGCTGTCGCCTGAGCTTCTTTTACCCCAAATAGGACGCACACCCTGAGACGAATATTCTTTTTTTCCTCTTTCTCGTCTGTAGGATGTGTAATAGGGGATTTACTCCCCACTTTAGTGGTCGACAGTTAGCTCGACCTTCCCCCCCCCCAACTCCCTTGAGGGGTTTTTTTTTTGTTTGTTTGTTTTTGTTTGTTTGTTTGTTTTTCCCTCCTTCTCTTTTCTCTTTCCCACTCCCTTTTTTTTTTCTTTTTTCCTTTTTTTCTCTCTTTTTCTTTTCTCCCCTCCGTCCCCCTCCTCCATCTAAACACCTCCACTACTTCTACTTCTTCCCCCTCTTTCTTCTTTCTATCTTCTCTAATCAATCACCTCCTATCCCAATCGATATTCACCATCCCCTACTGAATCCACCCTTAAATTAGACCACAATGACCTCACTAAATTTTGTATCTCTCAATGTCCAAGGACTTAACGAACCTAGAAAGCGATCTCAACTTCTATACCATATGCATAAACGAAGGGCCCACGTACTCTTTCTACAAGAGACCCACTTCAGGGGGTCTCAAGCTCCTCCATTATCCTCTCGGTATTACCAAGAAGTTTATCTAAGTAACAATCCGATCAGCAAATCCAAAGGTGTCGCCATATGCTTCGATTCATCTATCCCCTTTACGCCATCAGGGGTAGAGAACGACGATGAAGGCAGATATGTCTTTGTTAAGGGCAATCTGTATTCAAAAAAGGTGACTTTTGCTAACATTTACCTGCCTAATCAGAATCAAATGCCAGTTCTGCTCTCCATTCTTGATAAACTAGAGGAATTTTCTGATGGATTGTTGGTCATTGGAGGTGACTTCAATTTTGCTATTGATCCAGCCTTAGACTCTTCTACCGGAAAATCCCATATCCCACTATCTCATTTTAATAAACTTAAAAAGAAACTACACAACTCCCAAATAATTGACATCTGCTGAATTCTACATCCTGGTACAAGGGACTATACTCACTACTCGCATCCACACCACACACATAGCAGGATACACTTTTTTTTTATTTCTCATCACCTACTAACATGGCATCCTAAAGCCTCCATTGACTCCCAACTCTGGTCCGACCACTATTCTGTCTCCCTTTGCTTATCTATTCCAGACTCCCCTAAAAGAGCCCCAACCTGGCGCCTTAACGAGTGCCTCTTGCAGGACCCCACCACTATCACGGCCATACATAAAACAATATCCGACTTTCTTTTCGTACACGCCAATGACACAACTCCTTTACCGATACGTTGGGAGACCCTTAAATGCCTGATTAGAGGCACCTTGATCTCCCAATTACCAAGAAGTTTATCTTAGTAACAATCTGATCAGCAAATCCAAAGGAGTTGCCATATGTTTCCACTCATCTATTCCCTTTACGCCAACTGGGGTAGAGAATGACGAGGAAGGCAGATATGTTTTTGTTAAGGGCAATCTGTATTCAAAAAAGGTGACTTTTGCTAACATTTACCTTCCTAACCAGAATCAAATACCAGTTCTGCTCTCCATTCTTGATAAACTAGAGGAATTTTCTGATGGATTGTTGGTCATTGGAGGTGACTTCAATTTTCCTATTGATCCAGCCTTAGACTCTTCTACCGGAAAATCCCATATCCCACTATCTCATTTTAATAAACTTAAAAAGAAACTACACAACTCCCAAATAATTGACATCTGCTGAATTCTACATCCTGGTACAAGGGACTATACTCACTACTCGCATCCACACCACACACATAGCAGGATACACTTTTTTTTTATTTCTCATCACCTACTAACATGGCATCCTAAAGCCTCCATTGACTCCCAACTCTGGTCCGACCACTATTCTGTCTCCCTTTGCTTATCTATTCCAGACTCCCCTAAAAGAGCCCCAACTTGGCGCCTTAACGAGTGCCTCTTGCAGGACCCCACCACTATCACGGCCATACATAAAACAATATCCGACTTTCTTTTCGTACACGCCAATGACACAACTCCTTTACCGATACGTTGGGAGACCCTTAAATGCCTGATTAGAGGCACCTTGATCTCCCACGGCTCCCGACTGAAGTCAATGACTATCACTACACTCCTGCAAGAGATTCACTCATTGGAAACTCGTCATAAATCAACTAGTGACCCCTCACTTCTCCAAATCCTAACCCAGAAACGTACAAAACTCTGCCTACTTCTCGACCAAGCCGATCTAAAACACAGGGATTCTCTTAGGAGATCCTTTTCCGAACATGGGGATAAATGCAGTCGAATGTTAGCTTGTTCCGTTCGGACCAAACGTGCCCGAACATACATTCCAAAAATTTTGCAAAGAAACTCTCAGATAGCCCATAATCCAGACATAATTGCTAAAGCCTTTCAATCCTATTATTCGGACCTAGACAACCTACAAACTCAAAACTCCCCCCCTGCAAGCTCCCAAGAATATCCCGATCCATTCCGATATATTCAGTCGACTCCCCTCCCCACCATATCCGAAGAAGCAAAATTAAATCTTAGCCACCCCTTTACTCATGAGGAGGTGATGGAGGCAATCCGGAACCTCCTGGAACCTCAAGCCTGGCAAAAGTCCTGGTCCAGACGGCTACACAGGCTCTTTTTACAAACACTTAATGATTGACTTACTCCCTACGGGAGGAGCGCCTCAGGGCCGATGGCTCCACTACCTCCAGATTTGTAGTTTTTATCGATCATTATCCTCTCAAACAAATCTTCATAGACCACTCACCACCTTTGAGGCCATCTGCCTGTCAACCTCCCCTCCTACCCATACCATCTCCCTGCTATACTGCCTACTAATATCGATACAATCTTCCTCACGCCCATATTTTGTGAAAGTCTGGGAGCGTGATCTCGCTCAGGACCTCACCGATGAAGAGGTCAGATCCGCGTTTCTCTTCACACATAAAATCTCTCTCGCCAGCTCGGTTCAGGAAACAAGCTACAAATTACTGACGAGGTGGTACCGATCTCCTAGTCTCCTTCAACGAATTTTCCCTGGCTCCTCCTCACTATGCTGGAGATGCTCCTCACACACCGGTTCTTTATATCACATCTGGTGGTCCTGTCCACTGATCATGCCTTTTTGGGAGCACATTTTTCATATCTATCATCAAGTGACTGGTTCTGTCCTCAGCCCCTCTCCAAAAATCGCTCTCCTATCCATTTTCCCAGGACCCATTTCACATTTCAAGAAAAATCTTCTCCGTTTTTTGTCTCCTCAGCTCGCTTTCTTATACCTAGACACTGGAATTCAGCCAGAGTTCCCACCACAAGGGAATGGATTGCAGAACTATGTCACATTATGCACATGGAAATGTTGAAGGCTCACATACATGACAGAAACTCACAATGTAATACCACATGGATACCCTGGCTCCTGTATATGGACTCGGATGACTTCAGATCACTTTAACTCTCCTACATAGCGTGTCAATATTTTAACTTGTCCTGGCTAATGACATTGTTGCCCACCTCAACAGAAAATCGTCTAATTATGCATTTTGTCATTTAATCCTTTCACTGCCACCATATTAATTAATGTGGCAGATAAGGTTTAATGTCGATAAATGCAAAGTAATGCAATTTGGAATTAAAAATAAACAAATGGGTTATACAATTATGGGTATGCCGCTAGGGAAGTCAGAAATGGAGAAGGATTTGGGGGTCATTGTAGACCACAAACTGAAAGGTAGCTTGCAGTGCCAGGCTGCTGTAAACAAAGCTAGCAGGGTTTTGTCCTGTATTAAAAAGGGGATGTATTGCAGGGACAAGTCTATAATTTTGCCACTTTATAGATCATTGGTTCGACCTCATCTGGAGTTTGCGGTCCAGTTCTGGTCACCAGTACTAAGAAAGAGTTGGAAAAAGTCCAGCGGAGGGCAACCAAACTAATTAGGGGTATGGAGGACCAGGGCTATGAGACAAGGCTACTAAATTTAAACATGTTCACATTGGAGGTGAGGAGATTAAGGGGGGATATGATCTCCATGTACAAAATGTTCAATGGTAGTAGCAACATTAGCGATAAACTGTTTAAAATGAACTCCATTACAAAAACTAGAGGCCACCACCTAAAATTGGTGGAAAAAAAACCAGTTAGAGCGGTTAGGGTCTGGAACTCACTGCCACAGGCGGTGATTTCAGCAAATAATGTGGAATTGTTCAAGAAACTTTTGGACGATTTCTTAAGGGACCGCAATATACAGGGGTACAGGTACTCCTAGAATGAGATCCTAATAGGTTGGACTTGATGGACTAATGTCTTTATTCAACCTCAAATACTATGTAACTATGTAACCTCTAAAAAAATTGTTGAAAATTAATCCAAAGGCAATGAGTAAATCAGTCAGCTGATGTACATAATTGATCCATGAAGTCCTCCACACAAGGGCTTGGTCTAGAGATGAGGTTCTTAGTAGGGAGGATAGGATGTATTGTATCCTGTATCAGGACAAAGCCAGACACCTCAGCACTGGCAATTTGGACTTTGCTGAACACCAGACACAATATCAGAATATTCAGAGTTTACTCCAGTGATAGACATGGAGAGGCTGATGTCTGGACACTGAGACACCCCTTTGTCCCCTAGCTGTGGATCATTTGCTGCCTGGAACCTTTGTGGACCCAAAGCTGCGGCCATGCCTCCAGGACTTCTTCTACTGCCCGCTTTGACTCATAACCCTCCTCCCAGTGCCACTCTGCCCTCCTCATCCTTAGCTCCTGCTGTGTGCTGCCCAATACCTGGTGTACCTGACGTTGTGGTCAGGTCAATCTGGACCATTCCCTTTCCCAGGACCAAGTGTTTCATCCATTGCTGTGCTGGTGATTGCTACCCTGTGAAGTGCTAACTTATTATTGCTACCCTGTGAACTGTTGTCCTATTATTGCTGTCCTGTGAAATGTTGTCTGTGAGCTGTCACCTGGTGTCCTTGCTGCTGGCCCCTCGTTGTGTCTGGAGTCACCCTGGATTATATTGATGCTACTCAATATTAATTGCTGAGTCTTCCTGTCTGTATCAAACCTGTATCTTGTGCCCACTTCTGTGTATTCGAATTCCTCAATAAATATTCTGCTTGTCAGGTCCCTTGTGATTTGCCTCTGTGTGCTCTTTCTCTGTGCTCCTAGTTTGTCACGGGGGTATACAAGACTTAGAAACAGTCTAAGGGTGACCATACAGTAAGGTAAGTCTGAAGGTGACCATACACTATACAATTTGATTGTACAATCTTCTTTAGATCTAGCAACAACTATGTAGAATGATAACATGCCTGATTAAATACAAATATACCAAAGGTTGTTTAGGTTTGTCATTTTATTATATAGTTTTGCAAAGCTAAAGGAGATTGTACATATATCATACAGTTATATTATAGAGTGCATGGCCAGCTTTACATGATTATATTACCAACCTGTGGTGATCATAAGAAGTTGGTGAGTCCCTTGGGTGTTTGGTGGTGGTAGTCATGTATAGTTGAGTATGGCTTTATTTGCATTTGATATTTAGAGAGATGTTTGAGCTAAGGGAATTTTTACTTATTGTAGCAAATGAGGTAAAACAAAGTGAATAAAAGTTATGTTGACTAAGCTAAGTGATTAGCTAAGAAAGTTGACTTCTCAAGGTGTTCAGTAGTTAAGTAAATTCAGTATAGTAATGCTTTGCTCCGAAAACTGTCCACATCAAACAAATATACATTGTCAAGCAAAGTGTTTTCTTTACATTTTTGCCCAATCACTTACAGGCATCATGTTTATGAAGATCTGACTCCAACTCTCTTAGCTCCACTTCCACTGTCCAATTGGAGAAGTAAAAAATAGAGCAGGGGAGTGAATTGTCATGCTGTGCCTGTGTGTTTGCGGAGACACACATTTCCTTTCACACAAGGATGGCCCCATAGGACCCTAAAAAGGAAAGGAGCCACCCTAAAACAGGATATCATGGCCAGTGCTCAGGGGACCAGCTAATTCTGCAGGAAACTTTTAAACATCAAGAAGAAGCATCTACTGTAAGGGATTTAATCAGCATTTGAAATAGCTTAGTTATAACCCTTATGACTTTAATATCACTTTAATAAAAGTTACAATTTATAAGCCTGGGATTGGTGTGTGAGTCACATATATTAGTTGTTTAATTAATAATATAATTTCCCTGATACTTTAAAGAACTTCATTTGATATTTGTTGATGTTTGCATTATATTAAAAATCTCTTCAGACTCAGGATGAGAGGTAGCTGACAACATGCCATCTTTATCCAGGCAAAATTGTGTGTGTGACGATCTCCTTTTACCTCTACTCCTCTTCCTCTTCCCCCTTCACTTCTTCCTACTCCTTGCTGCTTCAGTTACCAAGATTGCTTACTTTTAAGAACCTTGTCTATTCCACAGTCACAAATGTTTTTTAGATTAGAATTCTACTTAAGAAAGTGTCTATGGAGTGGTAAAAAGGCTAGAACTCAAGATTCTATCTAATTAAGCAAAGGGAAATGGGTGGTATGGGTATTCCATCTCTAAGGATTACTACAGAGTAGCCCATAGGACCAACTGAAAACATGATTTTCTTCTGTGGTTCTCCGTTGAACATTGGGTAATCCAGAATAGTCCCAGACTATTATTCTATTATTTCCTCTATGAATATCTGGGGTTCTCTGGAAAGAGAACAAAAGACAAGGGGCACCTACCCTAGTGTGGATCAATTTTATTGAGAAGCGGCAAAGATAAAATTATACCCACAGGAGTAGATCACAAAGGAGCTTTCAAAATCCAAGGAATAGTAAAGCAGGAAATGATGGAGAGCTACACTGACAAGACTATGTGACAGCTCAAATTGCCTACATGGTGCGTTTCCGGGGTCACGCCCCCTTCATCAGATCTGGGGTTCTCTATTTTACCTCCATGAACGCATTACCTTACCCTAAAGCCTCAATAGCAATATAAAAAACTGAGAATGCAGGATGTGCAGTTTGATTTGGTTCTTTCTCCATCTTCATTAAAGACCATATCCTTCCACCCTATACTACCCTTTCCCTCTTGCCACAGTCCGAGCTCCTGTGTAAGTGACACTAAGCTCATGAGTTAAATCTTAAAAATACATTTAAGTATATTAACAAACATTTACCTTATCTAGGCTGTAGATCCTCAAATCATCTCTGATTTCTCTCTGTCCTTCCTTCTGGAGGGTGGCTACTTTTGTTCCCCATGGTCCCTATGTGTGTTGTAAAGTAGCCACCACTCCAAGCTCCTTTGATGGACTACAATCTCAATACAAAATTAGTAAACTAAACATGAGATTGTGGTTCACCATGGGAGGGAGCTTGGAGCAGTAGCTACTTCTGAAAACACACAGAAACCATGGGGAACAAAAGTAGCCACCGTTCAGAAGGAAGGACAGTATCAGCACCAATTCAGAGATGCTATGAAGATCTAAAGCCAATCAATAGACCAATAAACTATATTTTTGTTAATAGTTAAGGTACTTTTATACATTTTTAAGATTTACCTCCTTGAGTTTAGTGTAATTTTAAACTATGGGAGAAAAGAAGAGAGAAGGGCGCCCACCCTAGTGTAGATGGTTTTTAATAATGTGAGCTAAAGTACAAGGTAAAAACATACTCACAATGAGAATCAGTAAAATCATATGAAATGAGCCAGAACGATATCTGAATATCAGCTGCACAGATGCCTGTGTATCAACACAGGACTCCTTTTGATGACGCGTTTCCGGGGCCACGCCCCCTTCGTCAGAGCATGTTCATGTACTTTAGCTCACATTATTAAAAACCATCTACACTAGGGTGGGCGCCCTTCTCTCTTCTTTTCTCCCATAGTGTTGCAGCTTCCCAGGCTGAAGTGGGGCAGAACTCCTAGTTATCCTCGCTTGCACTTTATTTTCATCTGTTGGTCATCATTGGCGCTTTGAATTTTTTTTTTTTCTTACTGATATCATTTTAAACTATACATACACATATATAGAAATACAAAACAATATATACCCTCTTTAATATACCAACACATGAAATTCCAAAAATACAAGCACAAAAAAGGAAAAACACAGATAAAACCAGTTAAAAAATCCCTGAAAAAAACTTGGAAGGGAAGCAAAAGTTGTGCAAAGCCTGAAATATATGTCCATTTATTGTCCACTAGTCAATAATTCAAAATATGCCATTGAATATAATCCAGGTATTTTTTAACAGGATGGAATATATCAATATCCCTATAGTTTGTCACCCCACAGCGTCCCATATAGGGGGATTGTCAAGAGTGTCTGATTATCTACCTAACATTTGAGCTAAGTGATTGCTGGAACACTGATGTACCACTGTGTTATATTCTTGGAGCGAATATCTAGGATCATTTTATAGTTTAAAATCATTGCATGTCTGATGCACCATTTTACAATAGTGGAATACTCCATTCATGTTGGCAAACTATGGGGAGAAAAACATAGGGAAAGACATGCACCACCAACCTCAAACATACATGATTTGCTGCAAACCCATCTCCAGAAGCCACTGTGTTAGTATGACTGCAAGGCAACTAGAATTTGCAGATGGAAAGGTTAGCAATGGCAGTCTCCTTGTTTCCCTCTCTACAAGTTTCTTTTCAGAAAGAACTAGTAAAATTGAAGTTCCAAACTGGACTCTTTTTAAGAACTAAGGACTTGAAGAATAGGAGAATCTCAATACAACAGTCTGCCACCATCTTGTACATTGCAAACTAAATACAGGCATGGCATGTGCATTATGAGTACATACTGCAACACTGCCTACTGCAGTGAGTTATCTTTAATAGGCTTTAAGCATTACGAAGGTCTTCATAGATATCACAAAAGTCTTCCAGGTCCCCTGCAGCCCCACTCCACTTGACCCCTACATCATCAGTGTGGCTCAGCAGCATGTAAAAATCTCATAATATTGGCACTAAAAGTAAAGCCTGCTGTTTTGTTTAATATTCAATGTCTTTTATTGCTAATCTTATGAAAGATGTCTTTATGCTGCTGAAACTTCCTTCCTTCTTTCCTACATTACAGAAGAAAGGTGCATTCTATGGAAGCCACAAACTAATATTTCAGGGATTGTCAGCATAAGTAAACCATGCTCTTCATTAGTATCGCACAATAACCACATTTGTTTACATTAACCACCCTTTGGGACTTTAACTTAGTGGATGATGTAGAAAAAAATTGTAACTGACCAGAAAATTAGAATACCCTTTGCATTGTTCATTATTTTAGGACCATGACCTAGTGGTCCCACTATAACTGGATCTCACTCATAGCTTCTATTGCCCTATAAATAGAGATGGGCTCGATGTTCGAGTTGAATGTGAGTTCGATTTGAACATCGGCAGTTCATGTGTTCCGTAAAAAAAAACTGTTCGGTTCGGCTCATCACTACTTATGATTCATATCCAAGCATCCAGATTGATTCTTCAACTTACCAACAAAATGTTTTGTGCCTTTGGTTTTTCTTTCTCAGTTAAGATTTTCTAGTGGTTTATGTGGTTATTTGAAAACGTTATTTTACATATAAGTAATGGTGATTAAGGATATCTTTGTTTACTGGATATATTTATTTATACATTTTATTTTGCATTTTTGCATTTTCATTTTCTTCCTATATGTTTTAAGGTTATGCATTAAGCAACATTATACTGCCAATATACTTAATTATTTTTCTGCCTTTTGCATGGTTGATCTGAAGTTAGTTTCTTTAAACAGTAATAGGCGTCTTGATGACCTTAAATGATCTACATTAATCTCTTGATTACATTCCAACATTGACATCAGTTTTAGGTTGAAAACTTATTTGTCAGTGCATGAAAGCACCAAACTGCAAATATCTTGGGTAGTGCACTGTTTACTCTTCTGTACTATAGAGAGAAGGGTTTGGATTGGAATATTGATTGACAAATCAATTTTCTTTTAATTTAAAACAGTTTGTAGATCTTGAAGGAAGATAAATGTAATTATATATGCTCATGAGAAAAATTATGTGGTCATAATTTACAGTCCCTACTAATCTAATTAGGGGATTGTTCCAAAAGTTGCAAAAAGATGCTTTGTTTGGTTTAAATTTACCAGATGTAAGCAAATCAAAATTACTATGTACTGTATATAAACATGCCAAATATTATCTAATTTACTCAAGGCCTCTAGGCATCACATTAAATCAGTATCTGAAGATTTTCTTAGGAACCTATGCATGTGTTACCTCACACCATTCTGATTTAGATAAATGATTACTCATTACAATACATCAAAATGATCTAGCGATTCTAAATGAACCAATATTACAACAGGAAAAATTTAAATATCAAGAGTTTGATAAGAGGTAGAGTAGATTTAGAGTAGATAAACTATCTACCTGCTTTTACAAGTTATTATGCAAGCAATTATCACCTTTACTAGAGCATTGGTATATGGGTTTAGTTTAACTTCCGCTAACTGGTCCTTTTTTTTTTATTTTAAAGTCTAATAGGAATCCAGATTTTTGATAATCAATCTCAACATAACATTATTAACTATTATGATGGCAGGAAAGCAAGGAAGCATCACACCTAAATAATTATCTGTTTAACAACAGCATTTTTTAAAAGGTTGATCAGGAACAAAAAACGTTTGGTTAGTAATTAATACCTTTTTACATTGCCTATGTATTTTCTCGCATATGCTGACTATTTGGCTTATAATGCTCAAAGATATTAACAGGGTTTGGTGGAACTTTAATAAATCTATTTTAACATGCCACAGGCTTCTCATCCATTTACCAACCTTATAATTTGAAATTGTACCAAAGTATTGCGTTATATTTTGGCAGCAAGGCTGCACATTATCCTGCTTCTTTTCAACTTGGTTTTGGAATGTTAGCAAATCAACTACTATATTGCCACACAAGTTAATTTAGTATCTTACAAATTATAGAATTTGCATATTTATTAGACATGTAAGTTTTGCTTCATTCCAAATTGAAATTCGGATGAATTTCTTTAAATTCGGACACTAGAGTGTCCCCAACCCCCGTGCCGCGAACCGGTACCGGTCCGTGGATCAAGGGGTACCAGGCTGCGGGGCCCCGCACTGCCGACGGGCTTCACAGTGAGGGGCCGGGTCCTGTGACTCACCTCCCCTCCCGGCCGCGTCCATAGTAACAGGATGATTAAATGATTACAGGTAGGCATGTGATCTATCAAAGTTTGAGACTACGTTAGAATGTGTGACCAGTGACGTGGTCACACATTTTAACGTAATCTTGCCCAGTTTTTCGGTGGTGGAATAGGTGAAGAATTCCAACGCGTTCATTTTTTGGTGTAACTGTATTTTATTTTGAAGGCATGTTTAAATACAATTAAATTAAAATTATTAAATCAAAACAATCTAAAATATAAACAATCGGGCCTCAGCGGGCCACGGTAAAATTATTAAACGTTGACCGGTCCGCGGCGATAAAAAGGTTGGGGAGCACTGCTCTAATGCATCCACATTTTTCTGAATTTTGGTTGAATTTTCAAATATCCAAATCAGATGACCAGTACAGACTAAAATGACCAGTACAGACTAATATGACCATTACGGATCAAGATGACCAGTACAGACTAAGGCAGGGGTCGGCAACCTGCGGCTCCGGAGCCGCATGTGGATCTTTCATCCCCCTGCTGTGGCTCCCTGTCCAGGGGAGATCGGCATCGCAGATGGTATGTGCAGAACTGATCTGCCCTGGAACAGCTGTTCAGTCCTGAAATGTCACTTATAGTTACATAGTTACATAGTATTTGAGGTTGAATAAAGGCATAAGTCCATCAAGTCCAACCTTGTGTGTATGTATTTATGTTTGAACCCTTAATAATTAGCCCCAGTCCGACTTTGTGAGTATGGTGGAATGTGAGATCGCACTCAGAGTCGGATAGAAGTGACATTTCAGGACCGAACAGATGTTCCAGGGCAGATCGATTCTCCTGCACATACAATTTGCGATGCCAATCTGCCCTGGAACAGCTGACAAAGCGTTGAAATGCTTGAGCTATTGGTGGTCACACATTCCACTGCCAAAAAACTGGGCGTGATTACATTGACATGTGTGACCACGTCACCGGTCACACATTGTAACGTAGTCACAAACTTTGATGGAACAGTGCTATCTGGGGGGTACGGCCGGTACGCATGTGAGGAGTCTGGGAGGCCTTTTACATGAGTATCAGCTGTACCAGTGGCGGTATGACAGTGGTGACAGGGGAGTGGGTGGAGGAGGCCAGGCCCCAGCAGCAGCAGGTAAGAGGAGTTGGGAGGAGGTACAGGGAAAGTGACCCCGGCAACCAGCCCACCTGAGGCCCAGCAGAGTCCACCATAGAGTGTCTCAGGTGGGCTGTGCAGGATCTATGGTGTGCTCTGCAGGGTCACTCTCATGTGGGGTCTGCGGGGTCTCAGGTAAACCCTGAGTCCAGTGCGTTACGAAGCCCTGAGTCCAGTGCGTTACTAAGCCCTGAGTCCAGTGCGTTACTAAGCCCTGAGTCCAGTGCGTTACTAAGCCCACATATACCTATATACATAGCATAAAGGTAAAAAACGATATATGCCATGTTATCTTCATTTTAGATGTCAAAAGGGTTTTGTGGCTCCCAGTGTTTTATTTTCTGTGGGAAACGGGTCCAAATGGCTCTTTGAGTGTTTAAGGTTGCTGACCCCTGGACTAAGAGAACCAGTACGGACCAAGGTGACCAGTATGGACTATGATGACCAGTACAGACTAAAATGACCAGTACAGACTAAAATGACCAGTATGGACTAGTATTGACTAAGGTGACAGTACAGAACTAAAAAATGACCAAACGCTCCTAAAAAAACATTGTTAATTTTCAATCAAAGAACCCCATCGAAATTGATCTGAACCAAAACAAAAAATTCCGATTGATCCAAACAGAAAAAAAACTAAAAATTTGGATTGATCTGAAACAAAGCAAAACATTTGAATTGATCCAAATTCCAATGAACAAACCGAACTGAATTTCGTATCCGAAATCCAAAAAGATAAAAAAAATCAAATCAATCAAAATGATTGATAAAGCCATAATACATCAATAAAGAAATGAATACACACTGGAGCTTTACATTCAGTAAATGTAAAAATATGTCAACAAGCATTAAAAAAGTTTAAATACTAGATTGATGCTAAAGACCCCATTAATATTATTTTCCTAATAGTACCCTACAATCTCCCTGAGAGACCAGAACTATTGAAAGATTTAGAATCAACGCTAGTGGGGATATTAATATAAGTTGGATGTCTGAATAACCGTTGGTTAAGAGATGAGCATTGAAGAAGGGGTCTGTGTCTATTATATCCCTGAGTCCCACCATAAAGCTCCCCTTCCATGGATAGATTCTTGTCCGCCTAAAATACCTCAGATATACAGGTGAAACTCGAATAATTAGAATAACGTGCTAAAGTAATGGCAATAATTGCTGCAAAAGGGGCCCAAACCAAGTACTGAGTACATATGCATGCTTGTACTTTTCAGAGGTCCGATATTGTTCTATGTACAATTCTTGTTTTATTGATTGCATGTAATATTCTCATTTTCTGAGATTGTGGATTTGGGGTTCTTGGGGTTTTCATGAGCTGTAAGCCATAATCATCACAATTATGACAAATCACGGCTTGAACTATCTTGCTTTGCATATAATGAGTCTATCTCATATATTAGTTTCACCTTTTAAGTTGCATTAGTGAAATAAATGAACTTTGCACGATATTCTAATTATTCAAGTTTCACCTGTAGTGTATATAGAGATATGGAAAATGAGAATGATGAATAGCATCATGATTTTGAGACGAATATGCAAAAAAAATGACTATGGGGGTTATTCACTAAAGAGCCGAAGGATCCAGCCATAACTGCGGCTGATCCTTCAGCTTGCTTTGGCCGCTTCTGCCCTTCGGAGCAGTCGAACTAGGCAGCCAAACGGCATATGCCGAAGGGACAACCTTTTTCCACACAAATGACAGCAGGGCAGAGCCAGCCGTGATGTCATGGCTGGCTCTGCCCAGTTGTAATGAAAGATCAGCATCCCCAAATGACCTGGGGAAGCTGATCTGTCATTAAACAATAAGAACTGGGCCGAGCCGGCCGTGATATCACGGCCAGCTCTGCCCAGTTGTTATTCATTGGCCAGGACCTGCTAGAAGACTCTGGCAGGTATCGGCTAATAGGAAACAGTTGGGCGGAGCTAGCTGTCACTGCTAGCACCGCCCAATTGTTTTTCTTTTGCCGGCATCTGTCAGATGCTTCATTATGTGGCGGGAGTTCTCCGCGTGCGGTCGGGTTGGCGTGCAACATTCAAAAAACAATATTTTTTAGTTTTAATTTTAGAAAAAAAATATTTTTATTTATTTTTTAATTCTCCTTTCTTATACATATTTTAAATTATTTTTCAAGTTTTATTTTTTCATTTTTTTCATTTATTTTCCATTCTGCTTGGTACCTCAGAGGTACAGAGCTGAACAGCTGAGCCGAATGCTGTTCAGCAGCATTTAGCTATTCACTCACTGCCATTCGGCCCCAATGAGAATAGGGGCAAACAGCAGCGAATGACCTGCTGGAGCTTCGGCTCAGCCCACTCAGGGGCTGAGACGAACTCCTTCTGCACTTTGGCTCAGCCAAACAAGCAGAGCATGTTCAGCCGGCCGAAGGCTGATTTTGGCCGGTGTACGGCTGAAATCAGCCGTACAAGACTGAAGTGACTAGCTGAACAACGTTCAGCTCACTTCACTTCGGCTGGGTTATTCACTTGGCTGCCTCCGGCAGCTTTCTGAATAACCCCTTATGTGTTTGCAATAGATCATTTGCCTCATATCCATTGAGAATGCTGACTTGTGAAACGTGTTGGATCAAAGCAACGCATGCCACAGTGGAAGAATGTTGAATTCAACCATACTTATATGGACTGCACAATAAAAACTATAAGTAACATGTTTTATGACACTAATAGAAAAGTGTATAAGGTTAATGTGGCAGTAGAAGGCCGAAATCTATGAGGAATCTATATGCAAAGATGTTATGCTATCGTGATGTATAACAATTTTTAAATGGAATAGATCGATGTAAATCTTATCAAGGGTTAATTTCTGATGACCCCGTAATACCTAGTATACTGTGAATAAAATGTAAGTTATGGTAGATAGGTTATAATAACATGTATAGGAGGGAGCCTGTCAATGTACATTGTGATCCAATCATTTGATATAAAAATAAAATAGTATAGAAATAGAAATTGTGATTAGATTTATATCTACTATAGCATATAACAAAAGCCATAAATAATGATGGACGAATGTTAGAACTGACTCAGGTCTTATGTATTTTAATGTGTGAACAAGCTGCTCTCTCTTGTAAGAAAAAAAAGCTCGACAATAGTGGGCAGGTCCAGTGATTAGAAAGTGCTGAAAACCAAAACTTAATTTCAGTTTTGACCACAGTAATGTATTTAATTGCATGAGAAGTACTATTGCTATTGTATTGAAGGTTCAGGATGTAAGACCCAATAAATAATAAGTATTCCTATGCCCGTGTTATACGTTTTACTTGGGTATTTAAGATGGGTTTTTGCAATTAAAACGATATGTCTATACAGGGACAGATGCTCCTAAATATAATGCCATCATCCATTGGAGGATTATGGGGAACTCTTTATGTATTAAAATGCTGGGTTTAGGGGCAGTATAGTAGCCAATGAGATGGCTGTAGTAATAGAGCATTATTTAAATGGGAGTTTAATCTGCATATATTTTGCCTTAGCGGGTTCTTCATTTTCCCCCTTATCAATATGCTAATTGGAATGTTTTTTTAATTATTTATTTATTAAAAACCAGCCAAAGATATCCAACCATAAAACAAAATCAAAACAGAACCTTTAGGAACAGAGACTGAATAGCGAAATCATGAAAGTACCTTAAAACAGTTTAGAAATAGTTTTGTTGCAGTAAATCAGAATGGGTCAAATAGACAAGCTCTCATAAAGAGAGGAAAACTGGTGTAAAACTAACCAAAGTATTGTCCACATCACCTGGCCTTTTCCAACCTAATTTATTTTATAGAAAGAAAAGTAGGATATGAATCGCAAGAGAAAGTGAGAAAGAAGCAAGGGGGAGCGGTTGGGTCTGAGAAAGACCAGAACACTCAAAACTGACGAAAAGAAGTGCTTACCCCCACCGCCTCTCTGGTCTGAACAGGCAAACACAAGGAACAATAATCCTGAGAGCATGGGAATAAGGTCCAGTAAAACTACGTGCTGTGGAAACAGACAACTCTCTGTAGAAATACTGTAAATGTGCTGTGAGATCTTCCATACATCTAATTTCCTGGACCTTTGCAAGCCATAACTGTATTGAGGGAGGGAGTCATCTGCCTTCAGAGTACAGGAACACAAGCCCTAGCTATGTTTACCAGGTTAATGAGCAAAGACCTTTTGTATCTGCCCCAAGGGAGAGAAGATAAATGCAAGAGGTAGGACACAGTTGGTCGCGATTTCTGGCTAATTTCATTTTTAAATAAAACCTCTTTGCTTTCCTTACATACATTATTTTAGACCCAGCGATGCTGTCTAAAATAAGGTATATAATGAAAAGGGATTTTTTTTAACCACTTGCCGTCCGCCTGTAGCAAAAAAACGGACGGACGGCCCTGTCACATTGGCGGGTAGCCGTAACTAGACAGCAATTTTTTCTGCTCGTGCGCGCCCCCTAGCGTGCGCACGGGCAGAAAAACCCATCCGATGCAAAGAGCCGTTACCGGCTGTTTCACATACACACGATCTGCAGGTCTATAGCCTGCCGATCATGGCTGGCTGATGCTATCTCCAGCCAGTGGCGCCTCTACCCCCGCTCCAGCCACAGGAGCTGAACTTGCCCATCAGCCTGCATTATCATCCATTCTCCACCAGTGAGTACTCACCATGCCCATCAAACAGTGAGTCACCTTCCCCCTTTTTTATACATGCCTCCCATGAATTACACTTCATTTATTTTCTAACCTTACTTATTGTGTATTTATAAATCTGTGGGTAGTAGCGCTTCTTTTTTGGTCCTTTTTTTTCCTGCCAATATTACCCCCACCTCCTCTCTGGGGCACCAGGGGTGGGAAAGAGGTCGCTGTCTCTCAAAATTGGGACAAGGGTGCTTTATTGGTGGGGAGGGCATGTAGCCTGGCCTGGTACAGCAATGGGGGAGCATGCTCACTGCCTTTCCTTTCCTGGCCACCCAGGATGCGTGCCTGGATAAGAGTCTGATTAAGGGGAACCTTATGCTTTTTTTTCCCCTTTTTAAAAAAAAAATACTGTGTTTAAACTGCAAATAAACAAATTAACGTGCCACTGTAAGTATGCTAAGCAAATTGTAAAAGAAAAAGATTGATTCCCCAGCCGTACTACGGTACGTGTGTCTTCTGGCTTGACAAAGAGGTTTAGAGCCTCGAAATGCGTAGCCACTTCTGGCTTGACAAAGAGGTTTAGAGCCTCGAAACGCGTAGCCAATTCTCCACTCCATGGACCGTAGTGTCCGTCAGCCTTGAGCTAATTCCCAAGACATTCTCAGAATGATCGCCGATCCACGCGACACCACTATACAGCGGCACTTCGGCTCCCGTTCAGCCGACGAGTGGCAGCCCGGCCAGCTGCACTCTCATTGCACCTGGCGGTGAGTGTCACTTCAGACAGTATAGTTCACCTTGCCTTTACGGACCCCCTAGTCACATCAACTACCGATGAATGAACTGACCAAGATATATGTAGCCCGTTCTCTACACCCATACAGACCAGCCACAGATGCTTCTCAGCATTCCATGCCGACATAGCTCCCCATGACCTGTTTTCAACCATAGCTTGCCTCTTAGCCTTGAAAATGGCCAGAACTAAATAACAAGATCCACCTCCTATGGACTTCAATGCTAGGTTTATGTTTTGTGTACTATGAGGGTTTTGATTCCAAAGCAGAGCTTTCAATGGCTCTTTCCACTCTCTAACCTCATTTAAAGGCTTCAGTGAGTTGGTGCTAGCTGAGCGTGTTCTGTAAGTTTAACCATTTCACCATATCTTAGCAGGTAGTTGTTTTTTAGGTTTAGTTAGGCAGCAGAAACTCTGTATATGTCAAGATCTACATGTGATCCTGGGTGTAATTATGCACAGTAAAATAAATGAGGAGCACAAGAAGAAAAGGCAGCTAGTCATGAATTGGTGTTAGTCCACTTTATTAAATAAGTTAAGTGTCAAAGGCAATGCATTTGGGCATAAAAAAATCTGAGCTTGTTCTTTCAATGGGAAGGATTGGAATACTGTTGCTAATTCTCATAAGTATAAAGCATGCAAGTATGCTTGCAGGAATAAACTATGTTTTTGCTCTCAGTTCAGTTATCTGAACTGGTTACCATATACACGTTTCACAAATAACCATCTCTAGAACTTACAGCCATTTTCTTGCATTGATAGACAACCACCTGTACCTTTTCATTGACAGGAAATATCTATAGACATACAGCTCCCTTCCCACACCTTGTTTATTCCTTAACTTTTCCTTCCTATTGAAAAATGTAACTGCTCACACAGCCCTTGTCCCATGCACTGTAGTTTTTACCAAACAAAATTCAAGCTTTATTAAATAAGAAAATGAACATTGCATTGTCAAGGATTACAAAACAGGAGTGAGATTCCAGGCCTAGAAGTCCATGTTTATCCACAAACACATTCAAAAACAGTCAAGCTCTAACCCCTTTGTCCTATCTTTAAGCTCTAGATAGTTCTGCCTTAGTTTCACTTCATTCTCCTTGTTCTGTCCCTGCTACACGTACACTTTGGTCTGTATGTAGCTCAACATGCAGCTAAACCATCCTTTTCGGCAATAAGCCAAACTGAGTGAAATCTTGATGCTTAATTAACAAAACAGGTTGAAATTGGTACTATAAAAGAACATAGAAACATATAATCAATATTTGAAACATGTAAATATAATGTCAGCTTACAAATATAGTAAAACAAGTCCACCCATACCAGCGATGCTACCTAAAGTGAATTTGGTCACTTTCCTCCAGATGGGTGCATAGGATGGCAGTGGATTCTCTTTTACTCTGTTTTAAAATGGAGGCTGAATTCACCATAGGCTCTAGTTTCCTTCTCTTTGGGTAAAGGAATGCTGGGAGGTTTTGTTATTAAAGGAAGACCGTCTAAGATGCTGTAACTAGAGATGTTTCTCTTTTGCTCCATCTTGTGGCTGATTTTGATATGGCAGGTAGGTAAGCCTAAATATTTTGCCCGCTAAAGAAAGAACACTGTTTACTGACATCTTACAGTGCTCTCCTGTGTCTCCAAGGCAGGGGGGCGGTGGATTGGGAGGATTGTCTGGATTGTGGATTCCACTTTAAGGCATATTTTTTGTGATCCTCAAGAAGAATGAACAAATCTATCAAGGATGTATTTATAAACTAAAATTCGTCTAACATACATATCTTTGTTCAGTAAAATAATGGATTCCAGAAGATTCTAAATAATAAAAGACCTTCATTTGTTTTTTTACAATTTTTTTTTTCAAAAACTAAAAATATGCCAGTCTCCCAGCCACCCCCACGTACTTCTTACTGAAGTTTTCAGCCACATGCTTAGGGCTCATGGGGTCAGTCTGCCCCTTCTTGTGTGAAGACAGGAAAAACTAGAATGGAGCATGTGGGGAGTTGTAATTTTACAAAGAAGATGAAAAGATAACAATGCATGCTGTGGCAAAGGATATGGCAATTGGGGCTTCTAAAATACGTTGTCAGAAGAAATCATCAATTACTAAATAGTCCAGATAAAACATAGTGAGTAATTGTAAATTATATGAGCACTACAAAATCATGGTAGACTGAAATATATATAGGACCTTCTCTCCTGTCTATGAAGCTACCTCCCAACCCAAAACAAATTGTTTTCTGCAGCACCTTAAACAACCCATCTGAGAATGCTAAATCTTTCACAGCATGAGGCCTGTATACACATATACCCCACCAACTGTCTATAACTCAATCCCAGCAGGTACATAAAATCATTTTCCTGCAGGGCTTGCCATGTGGTACATCTGATTTTATTCATTAAATGTTTGAAGCGAACAGTTTTTCAGTGTGGGAACTTTCATTCACTTAGAAACCTGCACTTGACAGGTAACCAATAACAGATAAATAAACTAAATCCTATAATCAAATGGTGCTTATTTTGCATTCACACCTTATTTTTTTTTTTTTTGCTAGCACTAGCTTGCAAATGGTTTCCACTTACTGTATGTGTATCTGTGTCTCCCCTTTCATATTTTGTCTTCTATGTTTAACATTGGCTGTCACTGTGACTGCCTGGCATATATATCTCCTAGCTCCTAGCTTTAGCTGATGCATTTGAGGTATATTGTGAGAGACATAAGGGAAAAATTGTTTACAAACCTGATCCACAACCACTGTTTGCAACCACAATAATATGCAGCATGCTCATAGGAATCAAACTGATATATGATACTTTAAAAAAGGAACTGTCACTAAAAATAACTTCAAACGTGTGAAAACGGGGTGTCAATCAGATTATAACCGGGGCACAATGGGTCTGGTAAGGCTGCTCTCCACACAACAGGACACCTCTAAATGCAGAGAGTACAGAGTTGAGGATCCACATGCACAAAGTCCAATGACAGTGTCAAACAAAATGTTCAAGAGTCCAAATTATTATCTGTACTAGTTCACAACAAGACAACATAAAACAGCTAAAGTGTTTCAGGTCCAATAAATCACCCCATCTTCAGGGCTCAGTTGTTGTAAATGGTAAGTTTCAGAAATGGCATAATCACCAAAAATAGTTCTAGTTGGAAGTCACAAAATGCCAGCGGTCACTGTATCAACAGAATACATTAAAAAGAGAAAAGGGATGGACAGTTCAGAATAAAAGTAAGATAGAGTGAAATAAATAACATAAACATTTAACTACTAGAAGCTGGAATGAGTAGTTACCAAAACATAGGCTCGGGTAATATACACAGGGTGTGTGGAAGAGTAGTGGAGGGGAGGTATGTAGGACCCAGAATCCTCCATAGTCTTTATCTACTCACACATCTTTCGTTAAAGGAGAACTATGAGATGAGTGATTTCCACTCACCTCATAGTTCTAGCCGACCTGTGACAATGAGACTGTCACAAGTCGGCTCAGTAGATCGGGAGGTGAGCGAACACAAAACGGGTTCGCTCACCTCTCGATCCTGTCACGGCTCTCTGCCGTGACAGGGGGAGGGGCTGGATTCCCCTCTCCCCGCTCCAATCTGCCAGCCCTGACTGGCGGAAAGGACTGGGGAGGGGGCGGGTACAGCTGGCTCTGCCTCTAGATAGGCAGAGCCAGCTGTCACTCACGGAGCTGGGCGGATCCCGACGTCCAGGTCGGGATCCGCTCCGGCTGCGGCGTCTCAGTATACCGCGAGCTGTAGCTCATGGTATACTGAGCTTAGGGTAATGGGAGGATGCTAGTTTCCTCCCGTTACCCTAAGGAGAACTATGGGGAAAAACACTGACCCCATAGTTCTCCTTTAATTGAGTAGTTAGAAGCAGCTAAATTCAGAGGCTGCTGACTGCTGGGGAGAAGTAGTTGACTGGACTGCTGGGGCAGGGTGGTGAGTGAAACTTCTCAAAGGAAAAAAGACTGTCTCTTTTGTTTGTTTATAGATTACTCTGCTTGGATAGCCAGGGTTGCTGCGAATGTTTAGTTAGTGCTCTAACTGAGCTAGGATTTTTTTTTAGTTTTCAATCACCCTTTGAGTGTTGTTCAACACCACTCAGTGACATGCAAATAAAGAAAGACTCTTTATATTCGCAATTGCATGCTGGAAGCTGGTTACCCTAGAGGACCGTGTTGTTTGGCTGGAACCCAGTATCCTGGGTGAGTGCTGTATCACAACATACATATACATAAATATATTTATACACAACATATATAGGAAATCATGCTCCTGAAGTTGTCAGAATGACATCTGATGTCATCAGGCACCCTAGAAGGAAGCCATTGGTGCTCTGCCTGTTTGTTTGAGAAAGACTGCATGTATTATGTTCAGGGGTGCAGGATTCCTATCACCCCACACTGGGGTCATGCAGTTCCGGGCAACAGGCAGATGTCTTTTTTCTACAATTAGCCATACTTTGGGCAAGCAGGGCTAAATGTGTAGCGGGGCAGCCACCGTTTATTTTGTAAAAGTGATGTGGACAGCTGTACAGCCATCCAGATCACTTGTATAGCAGCCTGCTTGTCCATCCCCCCTGCCACAGTCTGTCCTCCCACCAGGCCCCCCTCCTTGCCGCTGATTCAGGGTTCCCTGCTCTTCTGGGGGTCCTGGGACCATGGCAATGATTTTAGGATAGAGAGCGGGGAGCAACTCGGTGAACATCTGAAGTGCTGTAATAACAGTGCTTCCTGTCTCAGCTACACAGGAGATCGAGCACATCATAGTATTGGACGGCAAGCTCCATAAAGAGAACCTGTTACCTCCAAATGCTATCACACAGGGGCTAGCAAGCAATCAAGTTAAGTGGAAAAAAATAAATAAAAAGTGAAAAAATAAAATAAATAAAAACAAACAAAATAAAAGTAGTGATAAAACAGTAAAATAAATATGAATTAAACAGTGATTAAAAAAGTTAAAATAATAAAATTAATCAAAGTTTTAACAAAAAATGAAAACTAATCCTGCCGCTCCCACCATCTGCATGCAAATAAATGCACTCCTTGGGCATTGTGTGTGTGTGCTGAGCGCTTCCCCATCCCATGGGGTGCCATATTGTTATAGCAGGGCATCAGCGCTCTGCAACATGCATTAAAAAGTAAGTTCACTTTGCCAAGTAATTTGGGAAAATGGAATTGTGGTCTGAGCCTTATCAAGTAAGTGATATCCCGCCGCCTCCGCCCCCCAATGGCCTGTGGTGTGCCTTGGCCTTCTCTTTGTGGTCTGCCTTGGCCTTAGACTTTGTGAGGCCTTAGGCGAAACTCAAATGTGAGGCCCCCACCTACACCCATCATGAAAAAAGCCCCACTGGGTGCCCTCAGGTGGCTGCCTATGCAGCCTTATGCTAGCCCCATATCAGTGGGAGGTTAGCTGATTAGGGTTGCCACCTTTTCTTTAAGCGAAACCCAAACACTCTAGCGCTGCATGGCAATATTTTTTTGGGAGAAGAGAGAGGGAGAAGAGACAGCCAGCAGCAAAAAAAAGAGAGACAGCCAGGACAAAGACCTCTGACCAGCACCAAAACACTGTAGAGCCATTGCACAGCAGACCTCTGACCAACACCAATGATCTGAAGACCTCAGACCAGAACCATTGCACAGTAGAACTCAGACCAGCAACAGTGCACTGCAGACCTCAGACCAGAACCAATGCACAACAGACCAGCACCCACCCAAAATTCACCCTCATAGCTGCACACATGCAAGTCCCCACAAATGCACCGCAGTATCTTAATCCACAAATAACACTGATTTTATTCCTGTTCTCTATACTAGGACAGGAATAAAATCAAAGCTGTTTGTGGACCAAGATGTACATTTGTGAGGGGTCTGTGTGTGTGAAGCTATGAGAGCTAAAGTTAGGTGGGTTAGCAGCAGTCTGTAGGGAATGTGATACAGACATTAATATGCAGGTACAATTCTCCAGCTTTGTTCACTGTGTACTGCTTGTTGGCCATTATGGCAGAGAACAGTAAGTCCTCCTGTTGGGCAGGTCAGCCAGGTAACCTCCTACTAATGCCAGTGGGCTGTCAAACGAGGGATCCTCACGGCAGAGGCTTGTGCAGACCAAGTTGAGGGCCTCCTCAGCAGACCTGTGCTGTTCAGACATGTCACTGGAGGTGGGACGGCCAGACATGTAATTGACAGCTGGCTTGAGGAAGCTGTCAATTACAATCTGTAAAGAATGGAGTTGCATGCCAGCCGGCAAAGCCTTGCGTGCCAAGCTGGGCATGCATTCCAGGGGTACCCCTGCTGTAGACTAAGCGAGTTAGCAAGGCCTCCATGAGCACAAGGCCCTGGGTGACTGCCTTACTGGCCTAATTAAAAAGCTTCCTCTGGCTGATGCTCCCTGAACAGCGATGTTAATACGAGGACTGGGCAGGAGGTGTGCTGGACCACCAAAAACCAGGGTTGCTACTCTTTGTGTTCACTGGATCACATCCTGGCCGCCTCCCTGTATTCTGGGGCGGAAGGGGACGTGGCGGTGCATTGAAGTCAATCACCCGCAATCAGAATGTGTGACACATCAATGCCTGTGTTCCTGTCCGGTGTGGTTGGAAAAAATGCTGCATGCACGATTTTTTCTGACTGCACCAGACCAGAACGCAGGCATTGATGTGCCATGGGTTACAGTGTAGTTGATTGGACTGCAGCTGGGGGGTGTGGCTGCGATGCTATTGACTTAAATGCATCACCATGCCCCCTCCTGCCCCAGAATGCAGGGAGCCGGCCAGGATGCGATGCAGGGTGTTCCGGCACCAATTGGCCATAACGCACTGGGGCTGGTGTGAACTAACACTTACATGATAAGTCCTAGTTGTGTAATACAGAAAAAATGTTTTTGCACAGGTGAGGCAGATAAAAGTTCACACCAACCTGTTCTGTATAAAACACAGTCCACATCGCTTCTGTCCGGCGGGCTGTCAAGTAAGGAATCCTTGAGGCAGGAGCTCGGGCCCACTGAGTTGAGGCATTTCCTCGCCAGTAGGAGATCACACGTTAAGTTCACCTTTATGATCATGTTTCATGTTACACCCATATTTAGGGTATAACATGAAACATGGTCAGATTGCAACCCCCCCCCCCACTTACCTGAATTGCAGGGTTCTTCTCCCCGCAGGACGCTGTTTTTTTGTTTTTCTTTAAAGATGCATGACTGTGTGTGCTCCACCAACATACTGCATCATCCATCCACAGGAAGGAGGAACCACAGGTCTCGTCTACAATCGTCAGAGTCCAGTGCGTTACTAACGTCAGAATGCAGTGCGTTACTAACGTCAGAGTCCAGTGCGTTACTAATGTCAGAGTCCAGTGTGCGTTACTAACGTCAGAGTCCAGTGCTTTACTAACGTCAGAGTCCAGTGCGCTACTAACGTCAGAGTCCAGTGCGTTACTAACGTCACAGTCCAGTGCATTACTAACGTCAGAGTCCAGTGCGTTACTAACGTCAGAGTCCAGTGCGTTACTAAGCCCTGAGTCCACTGCGTTAGTAAGACCTGAGTTCATTGCGTTATTGACATCAAAGTTCACTGCGTTATTGACATCAAAGTTCACTGCGTTACTAACATCAAAGTCCACTGCGTTGCTGAGCCCTGAGTCCATTGCATTACTAACGTCAGAGTTCAGTGCGTTACTAAGTCCCAAGTCCTGTTCATATACTGTTCTGCATTGCTGTATAAATGTATTGCTGGGATTGGTAGTCCCCCTACAAGCGATGGCATTCTGAATTAGAGTTTAAGCTCCTCTGGCAGAGACTGATGTGAGTTACAAGAGGTTGCTCATGCAGGGGTTTCCAGCATCACACTGGACATAAAACAAACCCTCATCCTCCTGGCTGATCAGTTGGTCTGCTAGGCCTGGCAACCTGTTTTAGCACACTTTCTCAACGCACGGAAGTCTGGTTAGCACGGAAGTCTTTTTCTCAATGCACGGACGTCTGGTTAGCCTTTCTCTCAGACCAGAATGCATTTCTCATCAAACAGCAGTCTGGTCAGCGCCCTTTATGGTAAGGCCAGAAGAGACACTCTCCCAGCTTCTGTTCATGCACATTGCACCGTGAAGCCAACTCTCCAAAGGAGGGAGCCCTGACTGCACAGTGTCTCCAATTTGGCAACTCCCACTTGACAATTAATCTCACACCTCTTTAGAGACTCTGTGTATGCTGAACCTAATCCATGCTGCACCTATCACAGTGACATAGGGGTCTATTCACAAAGCTGCCGAAGGATCTGGCCGTAATCTGTCACGCTGCGTATATTTTATGTAGCTAATGTCAAATATCTAAAAACATATATTTTAATATCATTTTTAGATAAAGCATATGTAGCACCCCCTGACCCCCAAAGGCCTGAGGTGGACCCCAAAGGGTAGGGAGGGCTGACAATTTACTTTCAGGAGCAGATCCTTAGCCAGTAAAGGGACATGTGATCTACACATTGGGCGCCAGTCCCTTTAAGTGCCTTTTTAAATGCTTTATTGCTGAATATCTTAACTGAGAGAGAGAGAGAGTATAGGGCTGGGCACACACCTTGCAACCATCGCAAGACTTTTGTCTTGCGATGGTTGTAAGGTACTTTAAAAAACGTACAATCTGCTTATGTTGCATAGGCAGATGGTACTTGCGGTGATTGCAAGCCACGCCCCCTGAGGGGCGGGCTTCTGATGACCGCAATGCCGAACGGGCAGTGTGCGCTTGTGCACACCGGCCCGTACGGCTGTTATCGTACGGACATGCCACAAACCCGCCGAACATCGTACGATGCTCGGCGGGGTTTCTAACATGTCCGTAAGTTTAAAGTTGTGCGACCTTACAGTAGTAGAGGTCGCACGGCTTCCACACACCTTACGATAATCGTACGATCGCGGGATTTCCCGCGATTATCGTACGGTTATCGTAAGGTGTGTGGGGACCTTAGGACTTTAGACACCCATAGCAAAAATAGAACAGACTACAGAGAGACTGGAAGAGATTCACTAATCACTTCAGACTTGTACAATGCAAAGTTATCAGTAGAACAGGCTGACACTGGGTAATAGAGCAATGGCTGAATAGGGATGTGCATGAGTTCCTTCCTTGGGAGAGACACCAGACTTATTCCTGAGGTCCATATCAGCTCATGGTACCTCTATCAGTCATAAGGTTTATCTGGTTCTCTTCTCCAGATAGTTCCATTCCCCCCCCCTGGGTCCACATGTGGCCTCCTTTGGGCTTGAGGCCTAGTCAGTTTCTCCAACCTTGTACATGCCTGGGGGTGCACTGCCCTGAGCACATGGCAATCCCTTAGTATCTATGCACTCACCCAGCATGCACCACAGGCCATGAAACTTCCAGTGGTTGGCTGGTGAAGCATAGATACTCTTGATGGTTCCCTATTGGCTGCCATACTCTGCAGCAGGGTCACACTCCACTGTACAATCAACAACAGAACACCTGGAATTAATTATATAATTAACTACAAATCAGCCAGACTGATTACAGTACTAGCAAAGCTAAATTTCTAGTAGCCACTCTACTGTAGGTGGTAGGGGCTACACATAGTTTGTTTCAATAAACCAAAGACACACAATTACATGTGTATGCTGTAGAATTAATTAATTCAGAACACACCGATGAAATCCAGAGGTATACAATTAATCAACTACCTTTCAGATAAGTACAGGAAAAAACAAGGTAAACATAACAAAAATCCTAGTCTTTTTCACCTATAGATATTGATATGTAAATAGCAGTATTTTAATTTTCCTTTATAATAAAGTGTAGTGCACTGCAATTGGCCTAAGAAATATGCAGAATGTGGACTAAAGGATAGAACATTTGCACTAATGTATATAGTTATTATACACCAAAGGGGTGATTAATATTCATTTTACTTCATTTCTTCGACATGGGGTCTTGATGTTTGGAGTTTAGTTTGAGGCTACCACATGCATAGTTCTGAATTTACTAAATGCAAATAGGCTGTTCACTTTGCAGGAGAATGTTCCCATAGCTTAGTGAATGAGGTGAAGCTCTGGTGACTTCCATCCAACCAATGTGCAAGCAAAAATATTGGGGTCTATTCAAGAAGCAGGCGAAGGATCTAGTTGTAGCTTCGGCTGATCCTACGGCTAGCTTCAGCCCCAGGACCCCTTCGGTTCAGTAGAACCGAACGGCTGCTGTACGGGCTATTCACTATAGCCCGTACAGCTTCCGAAGTGGGCCGGGTGGCTAAGTCGAGCCGAAGTGAAAGGCGAAGCTGGCCGAGCGGCCGGCCGACAGCCTGCTTCTGACAGCTGGGTGGAGCCAGCGTGATCTAACGAGATCTTATGAGAATAGACCGAACAGCGAGTAGCCTGCCAGAGGTTCGGCTAAGCGGATCCAGAGTCGAACTCCTTCTGGACTTCGGGTTGGCCGAACATGCTGAGCATGTTCGGCCGACCCGAAGCCACAATATATACAGCTCACTTCGCTTAGTGTCGCTTAGTCACTTGGCTGCTTATGGCAGCTTAGTGAATAGACCCCATTGTTTTTTTTTATTTTCCCCTGCTCGTGCTTAGGTATTCTTTGTAAATTTAGAATTATTTATCTTTAATAAATCATTGATAAACCCCACAGTTTCTCATACACTGCTCTGTATTTTTTTCAGATTTTAATTCAGCTTTGCTGCAAAAAAATAAACAATGCAGTCAGACTGTCAGCCTACATCAGACATTTTCTCACTATTAGTCTAAGCAGTAAATTATTAAGTAGGAGTTTTTCTCATACTTCCCATCTTTATATCGGAGGCTGAATTATGAAAGTCCCTACCTAACAACTGCCATTGCTCTTTCTCACTGCCTTCTCAAATTAAATGGCAGTCCACTCATGTGTACTGAGGTTTTTATATGGAAAGTGCCCATGTGGTTCCGCCTTGCTGATTTGCTCCGACTGAAAAAATGTGTTTCCCTGATGGAATGCCAGCAATGAAAGGGGGCCAGTTTAAGTCAAAACTATGCACACTATGCACGCCCCCTTTCATTGCTGGCAAAGTTGTAGACTAGCAGAGGCATAAAGCTGTGGCACAAGTAGATCTGCATCAAGGCTCTCTCCAATCATCTGCAAACTCTAACTAAAGGAGATTGGTTCTTTCATCCCTAATGACCATTTGTTGGAAAATATGTGAGGATGATTGCTGACTATCCCCTTCTCAATGAAGAAAAGGGAAAAAATGTTTCACAACATATGCATTGCAAGCACCTGTCAAACCTAGCATATTTTTTTTGCAGCAGTAGTGAATGTATGCACAGGCAGATGTCTCTTCATCTGTCATTATATGTGAGACAGCTGTCCGTCTACGACCACCATTACATGTATATTGTTGTAAAGAAGTTCAATGTCAAACTAAGCTGTCACTGAAACTTTATTCCTCTGGGGAGTAAAAATGTAATTCAACTGTATAGATCAGGTCTAGAAATTAACCTTTGTTTATGTACAGAAGTTAAATTTGGTTATGCAGCATTCTCCGTTAATTCACCTTGATGAAAGCAAAATTAGTTTCATAAGCCATTTCTTTTGTTGCATGGAAACCTTTAGCAGTCCCCTTAGGGGTTCATATGCATGAATAAATGCTAAATAATATTCGGAAGGAGGGCCTGCAACACACTATGTGAAGGATGCCAGCATTGTCAAGATAAAGTACTAGGAGTGTTTCAAGGGAGCTGAGAGGAGTGACAAAATCTAGTTTGATGAATCTTGACACACTGAATAAAATCACTACATAACTTCCCCCTAGGTCATGGAACGACATTGTTTTCCTGAGCCACACTGACAAGGAGGTGACAGAGATTAATAGCTTTGTATTGACTGAGCAACTTGAAGTTCCTTATCTTTGTCAAGTCACGGCACCATCCAGAAACTGAAAGTGTTATTAGTCTTATAATTGCAAAGACATTTAAAAGGTTTCCCCTTAAGGGACTTTGAAATCCAATAAACCTTTCATAAAACCTCAAGCACTGAACTGCAAAGCTTGTGCCTTCCTAAAAAAGGGACTTGCACAGCTGGTCCAGGGGAAGCCTTGGAGTTTCGTACATTAAATCATGTTTGATTTATGAAGCTGATTTTGAATTTGTATCAGCAGTTTTATTAAAAATATATGAAAGGATGTTCTAACCAAGGGCTGTGCATTTAAGCTGTAGGTATTTGCCTGTCATTTAGATTCATGATGTTTTCTATGTATGTACTGCTAATCCAAAAGACTAATTCAATTGGACTTTTATTGAATTTATAAGGGATATTTTTTGGGAGGGGCTACATTTGCAAAGTATATTTTATCCCCAATGACTAGGAGATTTGCAGCTACCTAATTGCCTTTTTTTAGGGTGAATAGGCTAAACAGAAATAATGTTATACTTTATGATGGAATTAATTTTAAAATGGATGAAAAAACTGTTTATTGATATCATTAAGCATTTACTTCATGATGCTGTGCAATCACCTGTTTAATTGCTAAGTAAGGCAAATGTGTTCATATTTTTTATTAAATGTTCTTAAAGTTATTATGGCTTTTTAATTGTGTCATATAATGATATTTTACCTTCATGGCTGCCCTTTTCAAACTGTTGGATCTGTGTGTTATTTTAGCACTAATTAGGTACAGGCTGCTTTGTATGCCTCTGTATTTTTGATGGTGGAATATAGAATCTGAATACCACAAAGCTAAAATATATGGAAAAAGCAGCAGGTTACTGTCTTTGTTTAATTATATTTGTCATAAAACTTTAACCAAAACACTTAAACACCTTTTATTATATTTTCAAACAATACCATACAGATTAAAGTATCAGGAAAATCTGTACTGGCAGGGAGATCTTGAGAGATGCAAAACATTTTTGTTCCTAATGGAAACTTCTGGGCAAAATACAAAATTAAGCTGTATTTATGCATAGGAAAAAACATATACAGTACGTCTTATATTATGTTCATAGACATTTAAAATCTGAAATGTATTTTCCATGTCAATGCAGCATTAATCGGATGTAATTCATGTCCAACTTTATATAATTCTCACTTTAGAAAGTAATTTATTTTTTTCCGAAGCCCGTGGACGTGCATCAAAACTTCCCCCTGTGAACAAAAAAAGTGCAACCGTGAAATCACAGCACACAAAAACGTGCACAAGGGTGCAAGGTCCTTCGAAAGAAGGGACCTACTTTCCCGACTCCCCGGGGCGCAAGGCTCCTGACAGGGGTTGAGACTGTTGGCCCACCAACCCGAAGGCCGGTGGACCCATTTCCTTCGGGGACCTGCCGCAACAGGTCCCTCACAGTACTAGGCAAGGGGGCTCTCCCGAAGAGAGACCCCCTTCCTGGGTGGGAGGAGACAGAGAACCCCATAGGAGGCACAGAATCTCCTACAAGCGTCAGGAATAGGCCCCGAAGAAACCTGCACCTTCAGCATCTGTGGGTCGAAAATTTTAAATAAAAAAGTGCCAAACAAGGATAGAGTGCTTAAATAAATCTAAAGTGCCAGTGCACCACTCTGACAGGCGTTAGGGGCTGGAGTGCAAAAATAATGCCCCAGACTAGCCATAAGGCCTGTCTTGGAGGCGAAGTGCAGAAAATTTCAATGTGGTGTGTGACCAAGTGCTACAGTGAGTCATGTGGGGTCGGATACCCATGTGACTTTCTGAGCACCCCTGGGACGCCACCCCCAGGGGGCACAACACCACGGGTTTCTGCCACCCCCAACCCTCTGGCCAGACCCTGTGGTTCTCCACTCACATCAGGAGGTAGTGCCGTCGGAGGTCCTCCCACTGTCTAGGGTCTACCCGATCATCAGGGCCTGAAGCAACTAGCAGTGGACTGAACCATCCTCCGACACCCACCATTACGTCAGAGGGTACTAGAATGTTCTCCCATCGGGTGGCAACATCCTCTCCCCTCCAACAACTGATAAGAACAGATACTACACTTGATCTTAGCCAAAAGGCCGAGAAGCGATTTTGAGAAGTAATTTTGGTTCCATAAGAGGTGGGACTCCTGGATCCAGTTTCAAGAACAAGATATCTAGATGGAGAGAGTAGCTTGTCTGTAGTTTGACTTTACTATGTTTTCTAAAGTGCCTGTATCATACTGAATGCGAATTCATGGCTCATCCCCAATGTCCTTCCTATTCCTTACCCTCTATGTGAGGCCCTTCCCCTTGTCCCCCCCCCACCCATCTTTTCCTACCCATTCCCTATCCTTCTAGTTTCCTTATAGTGTAATGATTTCTTTCTCAGAGCTATTCTATTGTTGTAGATGTTGAATTACATGTAGACTTCCAATGTGGGGTTTACATAGGGAGGTTTAGTTACCGCTACGTTACATAGCGATCAATCTGGTCTTCTCGACCCCAAGGCGGAAGAATTACGAGGTTTGGTTAATGCTGTTGTATAAGTCCTACAGTTACTAATATGCCAAATATGTATTTTTATGCGACTGTAGTCAACATTGTTTGTGTTGCAGATATTTTTAAAAACTAAATAAAAATCTAAAATGGAAAAAAAAAAGTCATTTTGACTAAGCACACAAGACAACTGCAGGGTAAGCAGCAGGCAATCCTTAGGGTTCCAATGATAAGACATTCTGTTGCATTAGCACCGTGTTGTGATATGGTAATTGGGTAATTAAGCATATGTATAATTTCCACCATATCAGCATTCCAAATAGTTTACAGACCTCTAGTAAACAGAAAATTATCTATTCTTTGCAGAATACACACATGTCTAGGAATTAGTTTAGAGTGCACATCAAATTAAAAGCTTATTTGTCACATGGCTTGGGGTTAAAAAAAACAGTAGATGTTTTCTCCTTTTATAGTCTATTTGATGGTCCTTGTTTTCATTTAACACAGAGATTTTAAAATGACTTAAGTAGGGTACACACAAAGTGAATTTCGACTGATTCCTGCTGAATCTGCCAAAATTTGCTCCATGTGTACCCTATTCTTTTGGCAGAAGTTGATCATTAGATCAACTTTTGCTGAAGGAACATAATGGGAAACCTTCAGGTTATTGCAGCAGATCAGCATCAAGCACTTTACAGGTAAACAAAGAAAATATATGTGCATACTGTATATCCAGCATTACTGAATGCAAACAAAATTTGACTAAGATGTAAGAAATGCAACTCTTTGTAGATCCTGTCAGTTTTCATTCTATTATCATATCCAATAATTATAAATTCTTAAAGTGGACCTATACCCCCTTTGACTAAAAATCACATCAGCATACACCTCTGCATGCTGAGATCAAATCATCTTACATTTATTAGCTAAGCAAACACATTGTTCTTTTACTTACAATTTCTTGTTTTCCACTTCCTGCTTAATTTTGGCACAAATTATGTAATGTACCAAAGCATTGCATCCCCTGGGAGGGTTACATCAGCAGTGAATTGCTGGGAAATCGTATCTGTAATCACAGGAAATTTCAGGGAAGGTCATTTTCCTCCCCTGAGAGATGATGTGCATGGTCACATGTCCTAGTCACATGTGCCAGAGTTTCAGGAAGTAAAAGAAGATCTAGTAATCTGTCCTTAGTTAAAATAGCCACTGTCAGAAGACTGGGAAATAAAAGAAAACTAAGGTATGCAAAGAGTAAAAAGCCTGCAATTATCTATACTTATCTGTGTATACATTGCCATCACTAAACATTTCTAAAAGGTGCCTTTGTTTGTTATTTTGAAGATATGGGTAAAGTTCCTCTTTAAGGTATTGTGTTTAATTATGCATATTAGGGATGTTCAAATACCAAGTGCCGTACTTGGGTTAGGGTTATATAAGTACAAGTACAGATACTTTTCCAGCTCCAAGACAAGACTAGTAAAAAAAACTCAAAAGTTAGGAGGCAGCTGTCATTTTAAGGAGCAAACAGGGCTCCTAGGATTTTGTTTTATAAATCTATACTGTATATTAGGGATGCGCCAATACCATTTTTCCAGACCAAGAACAAGTACTTGTCCAAGTACTCACAGGTACAATTACTGATACCTTTTTGTTTATTCTCATTTCTAAAACAATACAGACTAATGCTTCAAGACAGTTGTGGAGCGCACTGGGTATCCCTAATGCATATAACGTTATGCTGAAAAGTATTTATCTACTCCTGAATATTTTTAGTTCTCCCATCAAGAAGGTCAATTAATGTTTCCATTTATCCAGATCAAATATCATAGGTTTATTTCACCATCACAGTCACCTTAATTTAATCACCAAGGTGCCATAAAATACATCAAGCCAGATGCTGAAGGTCCAAAACCATAACTGGAGAAATGAACACCTCATTTTCAACCATCATCACAATGGTGCCATGAAGTCTAGGGCATGTGTTGATTGTTTGTTACATGGATAAAAATGTAAATTGTTTATAAATATCTGGGGCAAAGATATCAAAATGGCATTAGAAAGTATGTGTGTGGCAGGTGGCAAAGCAAACCCCAGTCCAAATTGGCATATATGGACTCTATGATGCCTATAGCAAACCTCTTGTACTCTATGCCTAAAATGTGTGCCTTACTGTGCCTTACTCAAAATAAAGCCCCTTCTCCTTAAACATGAACTCCATGAACTCCATGAAAAATAAACAAAAAACCCTTGCAGTGAGGCTCACCCTCCCCAACTAAAGTTAAATGCTCACTTAATTTAGGGGAACATAAAAAGCAACTATACATTATCTTACTCAGTCCTGCATGTGTTTTCCTGTCTGTGTAACTGGTTCCCTAACCTGCTTCCCTTAGCTGCTCTGTCAATTGCAGGTAAGTGACAACTGTTTCCCTGAGCTCCTTCCTTTGCTGCTCTATCAATTGCAGACAAGTGTGGATACTGTGGACCCATCCACAACCCAGAATGCAAGAGAGAAAAGAGTACTGGTTCCTGGGGAGTGAGGAATAAATAGTGGGGAAACCCCAGTACAAGGGTGATTTTAAATGTTTCCCCAGAGTTCAGCCTTAAAGTGAACCTGTACACAGACTATGCAGTGAAAAGTATGTATTGCATGAAATCTAAACAAGTAGTAAAGCCCTACCTGACCATACTTTCTTTGTACAATCAACGTTAGATTACCAAGACTAGGTATGACGAGCAGTATTGGGCTCGATGTTCGAGCCGAACGTGAGTTTGTCTCAAACATCGGCTGTCCGTGTGTTCGCAAACACATGAACTGTCACGGTGTTCAGCTGGCTATTTGCCAGCCGTGCACCCCACACAGGGCGCTGTGCCTTGTGAGCCCTGATTGGCTTAAGCCTTGCACCTGACCACAGACTTTGCAAGACTTTACCCAATCAGGGCTCAGAGAACAGTGAGAGCCCTGATTGTGCAAAGTCATGATTCTGCCCAATCACGGCTCACCCTGTTACAACTGTAGACAGTTGGGCAGAGCTAGCTATCACTTCTAGCTCCACCCAAATGTTTATATGTTACGGGCATTTGTCAAAATGCCATTCTGCGGCACGTGTTCATTGCAGCGACGGGGCGCTGCTCGTCGGGTGTTTTGAAATTATTTCTATTTATTTATTATTTTATTTTGTCGAATCCTTGTCATCATGGACAATGCTGGACATCGTGATTGACGTTGGATTACAAAGGTGGATCAATTTTTTTTTTAAATAAAAGACTTGTCAAAAACATGTCTTTTGTTTTTTTCCCCAAATAAAGTTTTTTTTCAAAAGTCTTGATTTTTTTTATTTACACTTTAATGTAACGCTTTAGTGAATGGGTAGGGGTACAAGTACCCCTTACTCATTCACAAGGGGGTGTGGCATTTAGGTGCCCCGGATTAAAGGGGTACCCTGATGTGAATAGGTCCCCTGCCCACACCCCCACAACCAACATCACAGGGCTTGTGGGGAAGAGGCCCTTGTCCCCATATTCCTACCAGACCTTAAGGGCCTTGTATAACTTTGAGGGGGAACCAGACCTGTCTTTTTTTTTTTTCTTTCGAAATGTCAGTTTTGCTGCAGCAGGTTCTAAACATTGTACAGATTTGCCACTTTACAGGCAGGTTAAGGGGACCCACCAGGCACGATTTTTGAAAGAATTTTTCATTTTTATTGTTACCCTTTAAGTTATGTTAAAATCACTGCTCTTTTAAAATTGTTATTTTTTAAAAGTTTTTTTTTCCATTGACTCCTGTCCCCCAGGGCAGTACTCGGATTCTACCCCCCATTGACTTGCATTGAGTTTGAATTCAAACTTTTTGCATGTTCTAAAGTTTGAATTCATACCGAACTCGAGCCTGTTTGGCCCATCACTAATGAGGAGCTGACTAAACTGTCCAATAAATTTGTGTCCAATCAGGAAAGCTCTTGCACTACATAGCTGTTGGTAGATCTAAAGGATATTGTATAATGTGTGGTGAGCTTAATGTAAAAACGCAGCAGATGTTTCTAATCTGTTAGAAAGCCTCCTTTAGAGTCTTAGTTGTGATTCTGAAGCTATTTGAGTATCTTTGTAAATTAATTGTTTCATATTATAAGCAGCTAAAGAGATGGCTTGTTTTGAAGTGTGTGGTTCTTGTTAAGATTGTGTAAATAACTTAATGTCCATAGTCTAGGTACAGGTGCATTTAAAGGTGTAGGGGGGGTGCTAAGTTCAGGTCATTTGAGGACAGTGGCCTGTCACTGAATGATAACAAATGGGTGACATCATGGCCGACTCCGCCAATTTATTTTGATTTCGCCAGGACCTGCAGGAAGAGTTTGACTGGTGCTGGACAAATGTAAACAGTTAGGCAGAGCTAGCGGTGATGTCACAGCAAGCTCTGCCAAATTGTTTATATTTTGCTGGCATCTGTCAGTATATTATTTATTGGCAGGAGATCATCGCATGCAGACAGGTCAGTGGGCTTTTTTTTAATTTTGACGAGTCGGCGTGGACAACTCTGGACATCGTGATTGACCCTTGGATTATGGTGGTGGTTTAATTTTTGTGTTTTTTATTTTTTTTATTAAAGCACTTGTCAAAAACCTTTTTTTTTCAATCAAAGGATTTTCTTAAAGGCTGGTCTGTTTTATTTACTTTTAACCTTTTAGGAAATGAGTAGGGGTACAAGTACCCCTTATTCATTCACAAGATAAGCATCATCTTGGTGCCCCCTTTATGAAAGGGGGTACTCTGATGCAAATAAGCCCCCGCCCGCAGACTCCCACAACCAACAGGTCAAGGCTTGTGGGGAAGAGGCCCTTGTCCCCATCGGCATGGAGACAAGGTGCTTTTCTAGGGGGACCCAGGAAAAACACCCCCTCAATGCCGAGGGCATGTGGCCTGGCATGATGCAGTGGGGGGGCTGCTCGCTCATCCCCCCATTTCCAGCCCTGCCAGACCTGTGCTCAGATTAAGGGTCTAGTTGGGATTTTTAGGGGGGGGGGGCATGTTTTTGCCACATTTTAGGGTGGGGGTGGAGTCACCCCTTAAAATTCCTACCAGACCTAAAGAGCCTGGTATGACTTTTGGGGGAACCCTATGCACTTTTTTTTATTTTTAACTCTGGTCCCTCCGTACTCTCTTACCAGACCAAAAGGGTCTGGTATGGATTGGGAGGGGACCACATGCCATTTTTTCACATTTTAGAGAGAGCGGCCTGCTTTGGCAGACCATTCCCCCCGCTTCGGCTGTGACTTCAGCTCAGCCGAGCCAAAAGATATCCATTCGGCTCAGTTGAGCGCTTCAGCTGTTATACGGGCTATTGTGAAAAGCCCATACAGCAGCCCTTCGATTCGGCTGAACGAAGGGCTACGGCGGCTGAAGTAAGCCAAAGGATTAGCCGAAGCTACGGCTATATCCTTCAGCTGCTTATTGAATAACTCTTTCATTGTTTTGCTGGGCTTAAAACACAGAGATGCTAGGCTTGTTAAAAAGCCTTTTGTTCCCAAACTCCAGGCACATATGGAATTAGTTTTTTTTACTTTGTGTCCATTTTCTCTTCTGTGAGAGATGGGGCAGAGCACAGTTCAGTGAAGGGGCAAACAGGTTGGTCATATTTGGCAAGTTGGCCTGCCCAAACTTCCAGCAGGTGTTTGTTTATAATGAAGTCTGTCATTTAGCAGTGATGGCAATACTGACAGATTCTTTGGTATATTTTGTCAATGACATCACCCAGGATCCCTGTCACTGTGTATATATTCCAGCAGCACCAGGGATCTATAATTTGGGGCTGGAGTATTGGGGAACAGAATTGTCAACATTGGGTGTCACTGATCATGATTGATGTGGATCTACATTGCTTGATGACATCAATGATATTGAATTTATATTAGGGGGCATTATTTAATTTTTCTTTAAAGAAATCACTTTTTCAGTGGCGTCTGTTTTGTATTTATAATTTTTTTTTATGAATGAGCAACAAGGGTGCACTATGTACCCCTACTCATTCACATGGTGAAGGCTGATTATTATTAATATTATTATTCTTTTAAAGGAGCTTCCAGATTCTAATAAGTCCATCCTTTCAGACCCCCCCCCCCCCATACCTTTTGGAGGACAGAATGTGGACATGTGGCCTTGGTCAATGGGGAAAAGGTGACTTGCAAGGTGGTATGCTTTGTTTTCCCCCTTGCAAGGTACCCTTCTAATGTATATTCTGGCATGATTTAGGAGGGCTGCTGCATGCCCGCTACCCCCTCCCTTTCTTGGTCACCCAGGCTGTATGTCTTTAATAAGGCCTTTCTGAATTGCTAAGGGTACCCCCATTTCTTTTCATTTGTTTTGCAGCTCCCCCTCCCTGAACCATAATAGGTCACATGCTCTTAACATTGCTGATGGGGACAAGGGTCTCATCCCCATATCCTTTGCCTCAAAAGGGATGTAGGGGGTCTGTGTGTGGTGGACTTATCATAATCTTGATATTCCATATTCGCATATGGGAGCCACCATATATCCATCCCATCCCCCTATGTGAATAAGTACCGGTTACATAGAATCCCTTGTCCCCCCATTCACCGAAAAAAGTCAGTTATTATACAAAAGTACAAAAATAAACACAAACAAAAATGACCCTCAATTGAAATCTAATATCAATCACGTTGATCAGCAATGTAAATCCACGTCTGTTATGATGATCCATGCCTGACCATGTTGACCCCTGCCGCGTTTATGCACCTCCACCATTACTTCTCTTTCAAATGACAGTTACTCGACACTGCCGGTTGATGTCACTGACCAAATATGCAGCAAGCTAAACAAAATTGCAACCGCAGAAATCAATGTATAACTATCTTTTCAAGTAATGCCTTTCAACGGTACAAACATTTCCCAGGACCCCAGCTAGCCTACAAAAAAAAACAAATCGCACTGTCTAACATTTTGTATTAAAAACAGAGGTTTCAGTTGCACATCTATTGCATGCAGATGAAGTGTGATTTTATTTAAAAATGCATTAAAAACACGGTCCTCACACATTTGGAAGCAGCACCAAACATAAATGTACTTGTCATACCCATATCTGTGAAATCGCACTGTCATTGCGTGCATAGTGGCAGTTCTTTAACTGCTTATGAATCTTCACAAATCCACTAATGGGCACAATGGTCTTTGTGGTAGTGACAGCAGACCCAGCAGCTGAAAAGCTGTCATTATTATGACACTCTGTTGTAATCTCATGGCTGTGCAGTGTAGCAGTAGAGACTCCCAGATGACTTGAAATAATTTCCAAAGCCCCCTGAAGCTTAAATCACTGTAAAGAAGTAATCAAGGGACACTCCAAGAAGCTACTGTGATGTACTCTTTGGAAAAAACTGCCAGTGCAGAGTATCCAAAGCTGCCCAATCACTAATGTCACTGTAAGTAATTCCAAATTACACAAAGCTTGCTAGGCAGCCAAATTACCTCTGACCATGGACTGGGAGGGAAGAGGAGCAGCTGTAGTCTGTCTGCATCAGAGTTTCTTGACACTCCTAGAAGTGTCAGAGGTAAAAAGAAAAATGCAACTAGGAGTATGAAATGTAAATATGGAATATATAGAACAATGAAACTAGGGTGCTGACAGAACAACCAAGCCATGAGTAAGTATTTATTGCATACTAGTAAAATATTTGTTTATAATGAAATATAAGCTGCAATGACAGGGTCACAGTAAATATATTTCTAATACATACATAACTGTGTTAAGCTTGGTAATTGTATAGGTTTATGCTTTTATATACATTTACTAATTCTGAATGGCTGCAAAATGATGACGTGAACACTATTAAACCAGGTTATTGCAGCAGATGCCAAGCAAAGAGACACTAACACAGATAAAGGAATCTAAAATGTGTTTACTAAAACTACACATTCTATGTAAATTAATGAAAAACAAAACAATACAAAATACACCATTAAAAAGAACTGTTATCATTAGGTTTAGGCACCATGTCAATAAAAATGGACAGTGTCCTTCCTTTGATTAAATAGCAAAGCCCAGTTCTATTATCCTGGGTCTATAACAAATAAACTCTATGATGGGTCAATTATAAGCATTTGCAAACTTATGTATACATACACTTTCCAAGGTGAAATGGTTTCTTTGTTGGGATGTTCTTCCGTTACATTGTTACTATGGTTAACAAAAGACGCACGTCCCTCAGGGATAACCGAATGCTACATATATGGTCCAGAGCAAGGAAAGGCAAAAACCCAGTAAAGGAGAACTATGGGGTTAGGGCTTTTCCCCATAGTTCTCCTTAGGGTAACGGGAGGACACAAACTAGCATCCTCCCATCACCCTAAGCTCAGTATACAGCAAGCTACACTGAATGCCGGTATGTGTTCGCTCACTTCCCGATCTACTGAGCCGACCTGTGACAGTCTCATTGTCACAGGTCGGCTAGAACTATGAGGTGAGTGAAAAACACTCTCATCATAGTTCTCCTTTTAAAGCTGTTGCTAATTTTGCAACACAGGTATTGCTTCAGGACTTTCCTCTTTGTCAGTTGGCTCTGCAATTCTCTGGATCAAAATATTGCTATCTTCTCCTTAAGTAATTATGACTCTAATATTACATACAAAGAGACCCAAAAACACTGACCTTGCGAAGTAAATAGGTACAGGTTTATATAAAAGAATTAAAAATGACTCATAGAACATTATAAAGTCTGTTCTTCCCATTTGAGTATTTAGATCCGTGTCCAGTCCACTCATCAACAATAGGCTGTGCAGGTAAGGGCTGATTTACTAAAGGCAAAAAACACTTTGAAATCTTCACTTTGCAAGGTCATTTTCCCTTCAGGTGAGTGAAAAGGGGAAACTATGCTGACTTTCATCATGCAAGCAAAAATACTGCTTTTTTTCTCTTGTTCGTGATTAGGTTTTATTTTCAAAGTGAATTTTCGCCACATTTACTAAGCAAAGGTAAATTTTCCCTGTGAAGTGAAAATTCCCTTACAAAGTGAATAGCCTAAAAGCCTTTCTTAAATACACCCCAAAGTCTTCTTTTAAAGTTTAAAAACCATTAACATTTTCCTCATTAATAAATAGCCCTAGTAAACTAGATGTGGCGTCTTCGCAAAGTTACTCCTGCACACAAACAGGGGCTTGAGTGGTAATATGCCAGAGGAGCTATTCATTTTATGTCTGGCTAAGTGTTCCATCCCTTCTTATTAATCAAAACTATAATAATATAGCATTGGAGGCATTTTATTTGCTTTCTGTTTGGCGCTTCCATTGGACTGCAGAGGTACTATCAATCCCCACCTTCCCAAATACTGTTTTGTTTGCCAAATTTACCTCTATACACTAGAGGCTTAAGGCAATATTTGTATTTATAAGGCAATATTAATATTTATATTAACTAGGCTAATAGGTGACTATGCATGATATGATCATACTTTATGTTTCACTTAAGAACTAAATTTAGACTTCAGCGGTATAATGCAGAGTGCAGGTGTCAGCGGTGTGACATAACGTACAGAGGTCAGAGGTGTAATGCACAGTGCAGAGGTCAGTGGTGTAACACAAAGTGCAGAGGTCAGTGGTGTGACGCAGAAGTCAGCAGTGTAAAGCAGAGTAAAGAGGTCAACGGTGTGATGCACAATGCAATGGTCAGCGGTGTGACGCACCCCATGCGGAGCTCGGGGCACATGCCCCCTTAGTTTCGGCCCTGCCTAAAGATACAATGTATGAGCTGTTGCCCTGGATATTAATATACTTTTAAACACTTTTGGGTAATTCAGAAAAAATTGTATGGTTCCACAATCTCCTTTAGATTTAGAAACCTTACACTTACATTTAGAGTGAGGGTATGTTGAGTTATACATAGACTCTAAGAATAGACTATATAATTTTTTGTTAGTTACAATATTGTTGCTGGTAAATTTATGGAGATTGTACAGAGATTGTATAGTCGGAATCTAATGTATGGCCAGCTTTACTCTGCCCATATTCAGCTTATGGCTTACTGTGTGATACAAATTGATTTATTCTGATTTTAAATGTATTGTATAAATACAAAAGTGAAGTTAAATTAACATAATTATATTAACTGTGCTCTCCCTTCTATAATGTGTAACATCTTCCAAACAAGTTCCGAGACAGACAGAGAACACAGCTATGTATTGATTCATGCCCCTGAAACAAGAAATCTGCTGACATAATTTTGTGGATCAAAACATAGTCATTGTCATTTCTAAAATGATTGTGTTTCTTTCAAGCACAGCACCTGTCATATTGAGTATCTTCTTCATAACTTCAAAGTTATGAAAGTCATAATCTCAAACCCAGCTGAGGTCAGAAGATCTTGGCTATTTTGATTGATGTTTTGTCATTTTTTTTTGCTCAATGCCCAACATTATTTCTGCTGACTTCTTTTGCACCTTGGATGATAAGACTATAATAATTTCAAAACCCCTTACCTCTTAATTTATTTAAGCTATAATTATTTATGTAAGCTTCCAAATGGAAAACAAAATACAAAGTTTACATGTCAAATGTTTGCATTTTTAAATGTTTGTGCATCTTCCATATCATTATTAATTGACTTTTGGCATCATTACTTTTTATTACTTGACATAGTATTAAACGCTCAATCTTTTTTCAATAAATAAATCAGATCAAACAAATATACATTGTCCAGTAAAATATTTATTTAAATCTTTGTCCAAACATTTAGGGTCCAATCACAAGCTATCCAGTGCGTTCTCAAAATTAGTGCATGCACTATGTTGTGCTATAGCACTGCACTGGAATGCAGGGCATTGATTCCCACTCGTTCTGGTGTGGTCAATCGCACTGTGATGCCATTGACATGAATGGCACACCCCTCCCCCTTTCACCCCAGAACATGGGAGGCTTGGTTTGTATGACCCAGTGCATTCAGGACAGGAAACTGTGCTGGAATGCACTGGATAGCATGTGAATGGGCCCTTACAGTCATTCCAAGAAGCTGGCTCCAACACTTTAGCTGGGCTTCCTTGAGTGCCTTGTCTAGTAAATGATCAAAAGGGACAGTACATTTTGCAGCTGCCATTTATCTACTAGCTTGAAGTGGGCAGGAGGAATGGGCAGCAGGGGGGAGGGGAGTGGTTTTCTCTGCTGTGTCTGGGTGTTTGTGGACACACACACAGCTTACTAACACTCACAAGGGCGGTTCCACAGAACCCTGCAGGGGAAAGCAACCAAGCTAAAACAAGATATTATGGTCAGTGCTCAGGGGACCAGCTGATTCTGCAGAAAACTAAGGGGATTATTCACAAAGCTGCCGAGGCAGCCGAGTGAATAACCCAGCTGAAGTGAAGTAAGCCGAATGCCGTACATCGGCTGCAGAAGGAGATCGACTCAGTCGATCCAACATTTGGATCGGCTGGGCCGAAGCTCCGGCCACTCATTCGCTGCTGTTCGCCCCTATTCTCATAGTGGCCGAACTGCAGTGAGTGAATAGCTTAATGCCGCTGAGCGGCATTCGGCTCGGCTATTCTGCTAGGTACCGAGCAGAATAGAAAATTATGTAAAAATAATTTTTAAAAAAAGTTGAAAATAATTTTAAAAATGTAAAATAAAATAGGAAAATTCTAAATATTTTAAAGAAAAAATAATTTAAAAAAATGCTGCACGCCGACCCAACCGCATGCTATGGACCCCCGCCGCATAATGAAGCATCTGACAGATGCCAGCAAAAGAAAAACAATTAAGCAGAGCTAGCAGTGACAGCTAGCTCTGCCCAACTGTTTCCTATTGTCTGGCACCTGCCAGAGTCTTCAAGCAGGTCCAAGCTAATGAATAACAACTGGGTGAAGTCGGCCATGACATCACAGCCAGCATGGCCCAGTTGTTATTGTTTAACGACAGATCAGCATCCCCAAGGTCAAGTAGGGATGCTGATCTGTCATTACAACTAGGCGGAGCCAGCCCTGAGATGAGGGCTGGCTCCACCCAGATGTCATTTGCATGGAAAAAAGTTTGCTTCGGCCAACCTTTCTCCGAGCTTCGGCTGTCGCTTTGGCTCGGTCAAGCCAAAGCAGATGCCTTCGGCTTGGCTGAACTGATTGGCTGCCTTCGGCTGCTGTATGGGCTATTGTGAATAGTCGAACCAGAGGGCAGAGGCTGCCGAAGAGAGCCGAAGGATGAGCTGAAGCTACAGCTGTATCCTTTGGCTCTTTAATGAATAAAACGTAACATAAAACTTTTAAACAGCAAGAACACAATCCAATGTAAGGGATTTAACATGTTTTTCAAATGGTTAAACAGCAATTTTACCTTAATATCACTTTAAAGCATATCTAAACCTTCATGAAAAATGTAGCACAAATCTCTCTAATTCCTAGGTCAAATAGCCCCCTTTTCAAATAAAAAAAAAAACGTATATGATTTTTAATTTACATTTTTGCTTCAGAGCTGTGCACATTACCTCAGCAGAAAAAAAAAACAACTTCCTGGGCCTGTGCACAGCTGAGAGGTTTTTTTCTGAGGCAGCATAAAGGGAACAAAGAGCTATGATATTAAGCATGCCCACCAACCCTTTAGCTGGGCAGGTCCTGTGCAGCTTATCATGCTGCTGTAGTCCCAGATGGGATCTTGAGCATACAGATGACTCCAGGGACATCCCACAATGCAGTGGAAGAAATATATTGGGAATGTTATCAAGAAGGTCCTCTACAGCATTGAGCAACCTGGGATGAAAATGACTGAGGATATGTCTGTGCAATTAAGTGAGGCTAACAAAATATAATGAATGTTTTAGGGATGATTGTAGATATATTAGTGCACTTGTAACAGATGAATTAAATATCACACATTTTTTATTTGCGCTAACTGTAAATTTTTAGGGTAAGCTTTTGGTGTGTTCTCTTCTTGGACTGTTTGGACCGAAAAGATGGGAACATCACAAAAGCTTGTTCCAAAAATGTATCATGGACAATACTCAATTGTTTTGTTGAATCTTTAATATATTCATCTATGGGAACATTGGACAACACTTACATCCCTGTTTATCAGACTGGACTGATTTTTTTGATGTAACAAAAATAATTCAACTTAAACATGTATTTCTCCTAGATGGGCTTTATTGCATTAAGACATTATTTATCCAGGGGTTTCATAGACCGTAAACCAATTGCGGCATACATACAGCAACCGCAATGTACCTTTTAGAGCGTTTTATTTTTTTCATGTTTTATTTTCAAAGTGCAAAGATTCACTTTAAGAGGTTTATCACATACCTGGTGGAGACCAAGATGACAAGAAGGCTTGCTTTATAGCTCTGGTACAGATACCCCTGGATGGGAGCACAGGGAGTGAGAGGTCACAGAGTGGCAAGTTGGTGGCCAAGAAAACAATGTAGCAGGCAGTTAATAGTCAATAATCAGGAGGCAGGCCAAGGTCACAACCTGAAGAAAAAGGTCATGGTCAGGAACTTAGTCAAGTTCAAACCAGAGAAAGCAGAGACAAACCATGGTCAGGAACTAGCTGAGGTCAATGACAAGAAGGCAGAGCAGAAAGAAGCCCAAGGGCATGCCAAGTCAGCAATGGGGAAGCAACTCAGAAACAGGTTCAGGGTCAAGTCACAGGTTAACAGCTGAAGACCATCCAGCAACTTCTCAGCTCAGCACTGTTCCTTGAATAAACCATATGGCACTGAGGTATCCAAGCACTGTGCCCTCACAGATTAGCAAGCTCTCGTAAATTAGTATGCTCACAGGAATTAGCGTAAGTATGTGAATTAGCCTAAGCACACAAATTAGCAAGCTCATGCATACGCCTTGTCACATGCAACCAGCTGAAGATGACTCTTGTCCTGTGCATTGGTGTATGTGCACCTTCTATTTTGATGCTATCCTGACAGGGTTGAGTTTTAGATCCACATCTCATGGCAATGATATCATACAGTAGTCATGCTATAGACCAGTGGTGGCGAACCTTGGCACTCCAGCTGTTTTGGAACTACAAGTCCCATGAGGCATTGCAAGGCTATGACAGCCACAGGCATAACTCCCAGAGGCAGATGCATGTTGGGATTTGTAGTTTTGGCACAGCTGGAGTGCCAAGGTTCGCCACCACTGCTATAGACCTTAGTGTGTTCATACTTATCAAGTATTGGGTTTGCTTCACATTTCAATCTTTAAAAGTATTGAAAGACTTTTGTGTCTCTCAGCTGGGAGATGAAGGAATTCAAGCCCCATAGACTTGTAAGCGCACCTATTCTTTAACTTTTTCAGCTGATGATAAATATTTATACTTATGAACATAATGCATGAACATATCCAATGTATGAATTAAACCGCTTCTTAATTCTCTACTTAAACACTACATTTTAAAAACGGCTACTTAAACACTACATTTTAAAAACGGCAAACAATATGTACTGTACATTAAAGCATAATTGTACTAATTAGTTGGTTGATGCATGTTGTAACTGTAGGCTGTTATATATCCAAATGTGATGATGACAGTTAGACAAAATTAGTGCTATAACGGTCAGTACATGCATGGCATGCTTGAACTTTCAAAGAAGCATCATAAATTGTAAGTACTTATGAAGCAATGAATGGAAATAAATATGTGGCCGATTTTCTGATTAGATTCTCCATATGTATGTTGTGGGGCACTTCCAGCTGAGGAAGATATGTGTGTATATATATATACATATACATATATACAGAATACACTATTTTTTCTATGCTTTTTAATATCAATATATATATATATTACAGATGAACACATGATTTCAAGTAAATGTGTGTTCAGTTACAGTCATTTTCAGCTCACTAAGATTTTTAAAAAAATACAGTAACATGACTGAAAATAAAGCTCCCTGTGCTTGTGTAAAGATTTGTGAATTGAGCCTAACAAACTGTAACAAATCCAAGTACGTATTGAAAACATAAAAAAAATATCATAACATTGTTATATTAGCTGTATAGTTTTTAATGTATTTCCATCTTAAAGGCAAAGGATACAAAAAAATGTGCACTGACATGTCAACACTATTTCCTATCCAAAAAAATCCAAACTCATAAAAAGCATTAGCACATGACCAAATAAACATTTACAAAAGTATACTTACACCCTTACTCACATTTCTTCACACAATTTTCTTCCTTGTGAAACAGCTCCATTACAGAAAATACTGAATAATATAGCTATAAAATGCTGCATGAAGGTAAATAAGCATGTTGAATTGGACATAATAATTACAATTATGTTTTTGCTATTGCTACTATAGTGTGTTTGTATCATTACAACTCCTGTAGTGTAATATTGTAATATATATTGTTACTTCTGTGACAGTCTGTGATGTTTTTCCTGTCTATAATCTTAATTAAGAAGCATTCCATGTGTTCATGTACCCTCCAGTCTGAAGAAAAATAGGGATGTTTAAAAACAAATGATTTATGGATCTGTGGTTAAAGATTTTGTAAATTTAAAGCCATTTCAAATGCAAGAAATTTCAGCTTGCTGCAATCTGAACTATTAAAAGATCTGCAATGTTGTTTTATAGACTTTTTAAATAGTGCAATATTATTGCTACCAAGAAATGTGCTCAGTGGATTTGTGATATTATCAACAGGGTTTTTTTTTGCATCTATCAAACCAATATAACAAAAAGTTTTCAGCTATACATGTAACATGACAAAAGAGAACAAATTAGAGAATGAATTGTTAGAGTTTACATGTACTTTAAAGCAGAACCCCATTCTACAGCAATATATATTTTAATTTCCCTCTTGACTCCCCATTTCTTCCCTTTTTTAACATTTACCTAAAGTATTCTGTGTTAAAAATCAAATGAAATGACAGGTCACATGACCATCTTTTTCTTTAATCTTGCTCTACATTGGCAAGATAAAAAATTGTCAACATACATTGGCAAGATACATTGTGAGAGGGGTCAGGTGGAGCCAGCACATTGCTTCAGTAATACCCACAGTGATTAACAATTAGCAGACATCATGACTATCTAAATTTATACAGATATTGTATCTTTACACAGATGTAAACAGTACAACAGAGTAAACCAGATGCTTTGTGTTACATGTGTTTACTGTCCAGAAGGCACTGCACAACATGACTCTTTTTCTGAGCTCCCTGACATTCCTTACTGCTCTTGTATAAGTCAAAAATACAGCACACATTATTGCCAATTACAATTAGGAACATATCAAGTCAGCTCTACTGACTAAGAAACATCACTGTATTAACACATAAAGAGTAACACAAAAATTTACAGCACACACTGTTAGATGCTGTTCATGAGTCTTATGTAGGATTCAGTGTGCAGGACAGCCAACCTGTGAAGTTACTCTTTCTCATCTGGATAAACCTAGGTCTATAGAAGTTGTGAGCACCACATAGCTGTGATTTGGTACAACCCAAAGACCAAGAGCATGACAAAGACAGCCTAAGCCAGACAGTGGGTCTTGTGTGAGACTGGGAGTCTGCGGACAGGAAATGTGCCTGCTGCAATGCCCCTCAATGTAAATTTGGAGGAAATAATAGATTATTGTAATAAAAACACCCTTACAATAAATATAGCAACATAGATCCTTACATTTTTAATGCTATACTAAAATATTCTAATTCTTTTCTAACACCTTGATATTTTGACTACATTTGCTGAATAGTGGCCAAACTAACTACCGGTACATGTGCATACAGTAATTTGTGTACTGTATTACATTTAAATACAAACTGTATGCTGAATGCAAATGTTTGAGACCATGAATGCAAACTGCATCAAAAATACTGTAGGTCTGCTTGACTTTGTGCTGTAGTCTGTATTCCAAAGTGAACAAATAGCTAGTCAGAAAAATAAATAAACAACCTATGTATAAAACAACATTTATTAGATATATACATTTACTTTTTTAGAGCTGGTTTGAAAGCTGGAGCAATATAACAGAACAATCAGTAAAGCTAAAAAGTGTTATTATAATCTTGCTCTTCATATGGCTTACATACACAATTAGACGACTTGGTTTGTCCTTTAAAGGGTTGCTATAGTAGTTAATAATAATGCACAGAAGACCCACATGAAATGTTACATGCTAGAGGTCATTGTGTACACTGTAGAAGCAATAAGACTCCTGCCAATCATCTTAAATGGTTTAACCCAAAGTATAGATTTTCTGAAATGATCTCATATAGTGTATAAAACCTATATGCTTACACTATCAAAATCTTGCTTTACACTTTTGTTAACTTCATCTCTCATAATTAAATGCCTGGAGGGCACATTGTTATTGCATTTCAAAGCTGTTTTGTTAACCCCTTAGTTAAGTACACCAAAAGACTTTCAGTTTTGCCAAACTTAATCTGATTTCACTGTCAGTTAAAAAAGAATTAATTAATTTTATTTGTTAAAAATAGTTTGTCTATAACCATTCACAAATTGTGTACAAATGTTATTATCTAATAATGTTGGACACACAGTTCTTATTTCTTCTAGATATTTTTTTACATTTATACTGAAAGTAATAGGCCAATAGGTCGAGATGAGATGCTACTATCTGCACTCCACTGGACATCTATGATAAGGGCCAGGTTTTGATTTTGGGCCACCCCTGACTGATTTTTTTGTTTCACTTTTACTGTAGGATATACTATGGTAAAAGTTAAATTTTAAATTATAACAACACTTGTCTCTTAATTACATTTTCCTGCTGGCTTTTTCATGTAAAAAAATGTCATGGGACCCAAAATACATAACAGACCCTTTTCCTTGATAAGGGTATGATATGTATTTTTTTTGGGGGGGGTCCTCATGCGGTTTTTTAGGGGAATGTGATATGACAATACTTGGCCATAAAGATTGTTAGGGACTGGAAGACACACTGCAAAAAGGAGAAATGAACAAAAAAAATTGGAAGCTGTCATTAATGACATCCTTCTGAAAATGCTTTTAGCTTGGCTGTCATGCTGCCTACTGACTTCTAGACTTTGAAGTAATTGACCCAGAACAAGTGTGCATATCGGGAGAGTTAAGGTCAGTAGTCCCTTTCTGTGTACTTGTCCTTAGTATCTCAAAGTAATGAACCAAAAGGGTTAGCTTGACAGCTAGCATTTCCAAGATGATAGCCGCAGCAATAGTAGCCTTCATGTTTACCACACCAAAGGTTTCCTTTAGGCATGAAGATATAAACCTTTGTGTTGTAATTAAAATGATTATAAACATAATTGTCTGGCTTTATTGTCAATCTACTGGATTAATGGCAGTTTATCTCAGCAAATTAATATTTAAAGTCACATTAAACCCTCAGATTTTTTAACATAAAACAATAGTGTAATGTGTGCCTTACTGTAATCCCTGGTTGTTTCCCTTCTCTTTGCTGCTCCTCCTTTTAAATCTGTATCTGTTCTCATGCTGGGCAGAACTTCTGTTTTGCAGCAGACTGCCTTGTCTCTGGAATGGATACATGGGGTCTGTGTGCAGGTTCACAACCTGAGCCAGCACTACAGGAAGAGGCACTCAGCTGCAAAGGGAAGTTCTCCCCTAGCATGAGAAGACATGAGGATTTAAAAGGAAGAGCAGCAAAGAGAAGGGAAACTACCATGGATTACAGTAAGGCACACAATACAGTATTGGTTTATGTTAAAAAATCTGAGGGTTTAATGTCACTTTAAGCATGTAGAAAACATGTTAGGTGTAATATACAGCTTAAGCCTTTTGGTGCTGCTATGAAGATCCATTATGCTTCCACCATCTTTTAGGTAAAAACATACCCTGAGACAAAAGCAGTACATACATCACAGTTAAGACTTAGGAATTAGCCTATGGGGTCTATTCACAAAGCTGCCGAAGGATCTAGCCATAGCTTCGGCTGATCCTTCGGCTAGCTTCGGCCCCAGGACCCCTTCAGTTCATAGAACTGAAGGGCTGATGTACGGGCTATTCAATATAGCCCGTACAGCTCCCAAAGTTGGCTGAGTGGCACAGTCGAGCCGAAGGCATATGCTTCGGCTCGACTGAGCCCAGGTGAAAGTCGAAGCTTGCGGAAATGCCGGCCATTGGCCGGCTGACAGCCTGCTACTGACAGCTGGGCGGAGCCAGCCATCATCTCACTGCTGGCTCCGGCCACTTACACAGACAGATCAGCGTCCCTGACTACCAGGTAATCAGAGACCCTGATATCCAGACAGCCCAACTCTCCCGGACGCTCCGGGAGTCTCCCACTATTAGATAGTGGCTCCCAGCCGGCCGGGAAAGAAACACTTTCTCCCGGAAAGTTTGACTCTGCTCGATAGAGCAGAGTAAACCTTTCCCTGCTCTGTTGTCTTTTTTTCTGACATTGGAGCCGCCGGCTGCCGTCAGAATAAAAAAACACACAAAAAAAACACCATAGGAATGCATAGCTACATTCCTATTGGCTATTTCAATTTGCAATAGCCAATAGCAAACTACCTATTGCATCGGCCCACTGCTGCTGTCAATCAGCAGAGGGGACCTGAAGTTCTCCATCAGGTCCCCTTCTAGTGATTGACAGCAGCAGAGGGCGGGTGCAATAGCCAGCTTGCTATTATTGGATATTGCAAATTGAAATAGCCAAAAGGAATCTAGCTATGCATTCCTATGTTGATTTTTTTTTTTTTATTATTTACACTTAGAACCGCCGGGTTCTCAGTGTAATGACTGATCAGCATCCCTGGTTACCGGGTAACCAGGGATGCTGTTCCATCATTAGGATGAGAGCTTAGCAGAGGCGGCTTTTTTATATCGCCGCCGGCTCTGACAAGCTCTCATTGTAATGACAGCTGGTCCCGGTCAATACAAAACAGTTGGGCGGAGCTAGCAGTCACTGCTAGCTCCACCCGATCGTTTTCTATTTTATTTTTTCTACTTTTTAAACTGTTTTTCTATTCTGCTCGGTACCTAGGTTTTTCTATTCTGCTCGGTACAGAGGTATCGAGCAGAATAGCCGAGCCAAATGCCACTCGGCGGCATTCGGCTATTCACTCAGTGCTGTTCGGCATCCATGAGAATAGGCCAAACAGCAGCGAGTAGCCTGCTGGAGGTTCGGCTCAGCCGATCCATATGTTGGATCGGCTGAGCCGAACTCCTTCTGCACTTTGAATCTATGAGAATAGGCCGAACAGCAGTGAGTAGTCTGCCGGAGGTTCAGCTCAGTTGAACTCCTTCCCCACAGTTCGGTCGGCCGAACATGCTAAGCATGTTTGGCCGACCCGAAGCCAGCCGCAGCAAGCCGATGTACGGCTGATTTTAGTCGGTGTACGGCTGAAATCAGCCGTACAAGCCTGAAGTGAATAGCCGAACAGTGTTCGGCTCACTTTACTTCGGGTCGGTTATTCACTCGGCTGCCTACGGCAGCTTTGTGAATAACCCCTATGTTTTGCAGATATCTGAAAAATATATCTGTCAATATTTAGATAATTTGGTAAGTTCATTAAAGATTCATGGCTCCCTCAGTATAGAAGATCCCACTAAAGAGTAAAGTTATTTCAAACAAGAAATTATTTCAAGCAAAATTGGAATAATATTACCACAATATTTAATCTCATTGAAAAAAACATAACTCGACATATAATTTAACAACTGACTAAAACAAAATACAAGAAGTAGATTCCACCTTAAGGTATGCGATTACCGAAAGGGGAGTGGCTTTTAAGAAATGCTAGAAACTCTCTAATTGTATAAAAATATGAATTCATTTATTACATGATTGGAAATAAATAAATAAAGTTGAAACATAATTGGTCCAATTCACATGTAGTATAAGTGTTACATCAAGTCAACAATTATTTTTAAAAAAAGGACATAATAGAGGACTCATTCAGATAAAACCCGACATGTTTCACCCTAATGGGCTCTTCAGGGGAATTTTATATATCCTAAATAAAAGAGAACCCATGTGAGGCAAATTGGAGACTGCATTCATAAATAGAACAAGCATATATAGACACACATTATGGTATCATGGATATTAACAAAGCTTACATGGAGGAGTCCAAAGGGACCGTCAATCGACACCACTACATGAAAGGGAGGGGTCCGAGTGTTTTCAGGTGTGTTTTCCCTCTATTCGAATAAAAGCAGTCACGCATGGGAATTGTGTCAGGAGAGCAAAGCAGCAACAACAATCGAGGGCACCAGAAAAGGAGATTTGTATTGAACAGGCACAAATAGGGACCAATAGAATAATGATTTAACGAGAATAATAAGTGAATAAATTGTGTGTAGTGATATAAAGCATATTAGTTTGATTTATATGATATTCATAATGATGGGTAGTGATAGTAAATGCTAGTGAAGCATAATAATTAATATATGCGAGATGTGTATGTATGTCTGAATAAACGGGTGAAATTAATCAAAAAATTGTGAATTGATACTTCAATTATCAAAATACTCATAAACGTGTGTACAAGGTAGTATAGTAGCTATGCATAATGCTCAATGAGCATTACTTTTGACTGTGCACATTAAGCAAACATGCACACCCACGAAAAATTACATGGGTGAAACTCAAGATACCACTCAAAAAGTGCAAATGCAAATAACAAACGGTGCCCAAATACCAAAAAATAAGTGAATGCCTGTTTCCAATACCATTAGGACTTCAACTGCGAATCAAGTGTGTTACCTAATATAGCCAGCTATACAATGAAAAGTTATATTAGACTAGATGCAGTCTCATAGTTTGCACCAAGCAGGTTCCCATTATACACATATACCATATATCTATGTATATATCTTTCTATTGCATACATAGACCACAATCATTATCAATGGGACTTAAAACAACTATGTCAAAGAATATACACATATATATACACATATACACATATATATATGTATATATATATATACATACATACACATCACCAATCATATGGAATATAGACTTTGAAAAGGCAAATTCATATACAGTACAAGAACATGATTTCAATTTTAATTAGATGGTATAAATATGAATAATAAAAAATAGCATGGGATATACATACATGATTTCATGTTGAGAAAACGGTACAATACAATATATATATGGTACCATGTGTTACCCAATGCACCTCCCGCACATAGTGCATTGCAATGCACAGTACCACAATACAATGCATTGCATTGCAGATGGGGAGGGGGTCATTTTTTTTTTATTATAATTTTTTCTATTTATTTTTTATTGTTTTATTTTTTATTTCAGTAATAAATGAATTCATATTTTATACAATTAGAGAGTTTCTAGCATTTCTTAAAAGCCCCTCCCCTTTCGGTAATCGCATACCTTAAGGTGGAATCTACTTCTTATATTTTGTTTTAGTCAATCAATTCGGGGTGTGAAATCTTGCTCTCTTTGTTCCTGTTCTTTATTGCTCTAATACACGCCAACTAAAATTTACTTACATATAATTTAACAAGCATCTAGAATTACTAAAAACTTGCAACCCCTACAATGGCTATATATAATTTGGTAAGTTCCTGTTATTTTCTCACCCTCTAATGATGAACCCTTGGGTCTTGTACAATTTATCTTCTTGGAGAAGGTCAAAGTTTATGACTGAGGCTTTTATAACATAGTCCCATATAGTACTGATTTTCTTTTTTTAATGGATATGCCATCTTGTATGCTTCCTGTATGGTGTTGTCAGGAGGAATATTGGGATAGACTCTTGCAGTTATATCCACAGTCATGAGGAACAGAGCATATCTTAATCTGTATGGCTCAAATAAATTTAGAGATGGATTAGTTGTT
>NW_017307126.1:241974-246233 GCF_000935625.1 Nanorana parkeri
CGGGGGGAGAGCAGAGGTTATGTGTCTGCCTGGGTACCTACTACAGTATAGGTACCCAAGTATGTGTGCATCAAATTGATGTTATGTACACAGCTTTTAGGTGCTTTTGTTTATGTATTTTAGGTCAACATATGATAAAATGTTGATGTCACATTTAGATTTAATAATAATTTCCTTGTGTTCAGCTGGGCCTGTAAGTTTACACGCCCCTGCAAAAGTTTGAAGATGTAGACATTTTATTTAGGAAAACATTGCTAATCAGACAAAACTATTATTTTAAAAAAATGTTTATTGTATTCATAATAATCTATTAGGCATTAAATACTATTTTAATCATTAATCCATAGAAATAAAGACAAAAAATGTGTTAAGTTTACATAACTTTAGTTTTTAATATTATGCATTGCTACCTTTTAGCCTTTTTTGTTGTAATAGCGAATTAGGCTTTTTATTTTCTCACATGGTAAAGCTTCCCATTCTTATTGGCAGAAACCTCCTGTAAATTTTTTGGCTGTCTAGCATGAACTACATGTTGGAGATCTCCCCACAGTGGCTCAATGATTTTCAGGTCAGGAGATTGTCATAGCCATTCCAGAACTATACTTTTTATGCTGCAGCAACTGAAGGGTGGACTTGGCCTAGTGGTTCCTATCATTGTCATTTTGGAAAATCCAAGTGTGCCCTATTCACAGCTTCTGGGCTCATGAATGCAAATTTTCCTACAATATGCTGCATTCATCTTGCCATCAATTTTGATCAAATTAGCAATGCCACTGTAGTTCCCACTCTACCAAAATAGCTGATATCCACCCATATCCTTTATAGCAAGGATTGTGTGCATCTCTTCATAGACCTTGTTAAATCCTCTCCCAACATACAGTTCATTGTTGTGACCATAAAGTTCAATTTCGGTTTCATCACTCCAAATTATTTTTTTCTATTAATTTTTAGATTTCAAAGTGTAAACTTCTATTTTGTGTAGTTGGTGCAGGAAATATACCTAACTCTTTACAAACTCTCCTGAGGTATGTAAATGTATATTAATGTATATATTCAAGTATCTCTACCTTTATTTGTACACTACCAGTCATCAGTTTAACATCCCCATTTTCTCAGTTTGCACAGTTTAATATCTCAATGTGTTCTGAAATTAAAACATAGCAGAAATAAACGATTGCAGCATGGACATGCGCATAGGGTGTGCCAGGTGTGGCTGGGCACACTGTAATCACCCCAACTGCAACAGTGAAACCAGAACAGCGGGCACCGTGTTTTTTCGTCACTGAGCTGGCAGAGAGATCCCAAAGATCTCTCATTAATCAGCTCATCAATACAGAGCACAGCAGCACTTGCCACTTAAATTCCAACCATAGCAGCCACAGTCCTCGGTGTGCCTGGAAAACTGTGAGGGAACATGTCTGTGGCTTCCCAGGCTTCCCATTCAATCCGGAAGACGGGAGAAGGGTAGTCACATGACCACCTGCCAGGTTCTCTGCTTCATTACTGCACCCCTGCTGGAGAGGGAGAAGCAGAGGCAGTACTGACAGCCCTTGATCTGATTTGTTGGCTGTCACTGCTTGCCACTGCGATCATGGGACCCAGATTAAAGCAGATTGGATCCTGATAATTGCCTGAGATGCCATCAGATCCCAGCAGGTAATTATAATGGGGAAGGAGGGGCTTAGAAGTTATGACATTCCATACCACCCTAACGTCTTTAAAGCCCATGCTTTCCTGGATTGTATTGAACATCCTAACGTCGCAAACTGGTTAGGGCAGTTCACATAAATCTCACAAATTCCTCTGTGAGATTAATGTGATCTGCTGTGGATGCGAGATGTGGTTTAATTCCAATGACAGCTGTATAATTCTAATGAGGAGGAATTCATGAGACTCATGCAATCAGCTCCATTCACACCTAAAGGTGGCCATACACTTTACAACCATCGCAAGAACTTAGTCTTCGGCCCGTTCGGCATTTGTCTCCGTAGCATCATGCAAACCAGTCGAAAATAAGATTTTCGGCTGGTTTTCTAGCATGCTTCTTAGACAAAAGAGGTGTGACCGTACAGTAGAAACGGTCGCACGTCTTCATTCACACTGCACGATTCTCGTAGGATCGCGGTATTTCCCGCGATTCTCGTACGAGAATCATGCAGTGTATGGGCAACTTAACACAGCTAGAAAAAAAATCACAGCTGCCAAAACTAAATGGTGGCTTGAATACACAGGTGAACGCAATAGACTCCCCATTTTCAGAAACTCTGTTTAGTCAGCAAGTTATTTTTCAGCTTAAAATTTTAGCATTGTGCTCCTTTCTTTCACTGCAATACACTGAAAATGTCAGTTGCAGCTAGATCCTCCACCTTAATATAAGTGTGTGCCACAGTACATCATCCCTATTGCCTTGCTGCTAAGAGGGGTACATATACCCAGTGAAAGCTTGGAACATATTTACATTGGGACAAATTGGCAGAGAACATTTTACACTCACTAAATTTAGGGTTTGGAAGAAATAGCTTGATTCACTAATGCTAGTTTAATAAAAATCAGTCAATCATCACAAAAGTTAATATATCAAAGTATTCATACAGGTTCCCTTCCATACGATTGTAGAACAAGGTGGACCTATTTAAAACTTTTTTTAATGACTCACTATTAAGTTTTGCAGTCTGGAGTCCCCAGATTTGTTCTAACCAAGTAGCACTATCTGCAAAAAAATGTTTCACCTCCAGAAGTGCAATTTCCCTCTTAAAATATTATTCCACACTGGTAGGAAGTGACAACCTAATCTGGAGAATTAAAGATCAAATTAAAAATTGGTCTATGTGGGTCTTCCCCTGGACTGCAGGGATTAAATACTATTTTTTTTTTAAGTTTCAAAAAGTTTTTATTTTTTTCAATAAAGTATTGATTAAACAGTGCACTAACACAAACATTGTGCGTGTGCATACACAATAATGGAGACATTGACATTGCTATACAACGGATGAGGTTATAGCATACGTGACATACTTTCAGCAATCGCCTATCTGTATAGGAGAAGGGGGGGGGTGCGGTTTTGGTGGGAATCCCACCAGTGCTGTCAGGGCCGACCAGGAGAGGAAAAGATCAAAGAAGAAACGTAACAATGGATGGGAGGGGGTGTAAGGACATGGAGCATTCATTTGAATTTAGTAAATGAGATGTACGTGGGTTTGGTGTTGAGTAATGCTGTTTGCGGGGAGGGGGGGACAGGAGTGCCCATAAGAGTGGAAATCTGGTTGAAAAATTTTAAAATGAACATGCATATATGTGCCACTGGCAGGGCAACCTCGGAAGCAAGTGCCCTTGCATTCTAACACAAAGTTTTGAGCCTGGGAGGGCGTAATATATCAACGCAGGAGTAGTTTGTAATTCGTCTCAAGTATCCTAGCACTCTTGGAGCAGGAGTTGGTGGAGGTCCATATTTGGGACCAGGTGTCTTCGGGGAGCACGAGGTCCAGGTCTTTCTGCCAGTGGTCCATATATGGGTGGTGCGGGGCTCGGGTGGGTTGCAGGGACCATTTTGGTTACTGCTGGCTTGTATAAAGCTTTTTATTTGTAGATAACAAAAGAGTTCGGAGGATGGGATTGATTATCGTGATTGTATATTTGGGAAGGGTATTATATTATTGGTATTATAAAGTGAGTAAAAACGAGTGACGCCCTTTTCTCTTCACTTATGGAAAGCAGCAGGGGAGTCAAATGCTGGGGGGAAGGCTGGGTGATGTAAAAAGGAGAGCATGGGTAGGTGTGGTGAAAGAAGCCCACTGGAATATTTAGAGGCATCCCATATGCAGAGCGAATGGCGTGTGATGATGATCGAGATGCCCTTTCTGTCTTTAGGGTGCATCCACAGGAGATTGTCAATTGTGTATGGATCACAGTCCATGGCTTCAATCGAGACCCATATTGGTGCTTCGGTGGACGCGTGATACTTAGCGATATTAGCCAGTTGAGCTGCATAGTAATATTTTTGGAGGTGCGGCACGCCTAGCCCTCCAGAACGTCTACTTTGGTACATAGATTTCCCTGGTATCCTAGGTTATGTGTGACCAGATAAAGGAGAGGAGTAGCCTCTGTATGACCCTAAGCTGATGAAGGGGTATCGGAGCGGACAGAACCCGGAATGGGTATAGAAGTTTTGGCAATAGGGTCATCTCAATCGCTGCAATTCTACCTAGCCAGGAGAGGGGGTAAGTGTGCCAAATTTTGAGGAGGTTCTTAAGCCTGGTGAA
>NW_017307126.1:246293-253521 GCF_000935625.1 Nanorana parkeri
GGGTGATAGGGGGGGGGGGAGGGTAATTAGCAGCGTATAGGGAGGAGTGAGACGGGGTCAAATGGACACCTTAATATTTCATGGATGTGGCTTCCCATTGGAACTGATGGTTAGATTTCAACAAATCGAGTGTTTGTGGTGGTAACGTTATGTTGAGGGCCTTGGATTTTGAGGTGTTTAGGTGTAATCCTGAGAGTTTGCTAAAGGTGTTTAGGAGGCTTAGGGAGTTGGGGAGGGAGACATGGGGATTGGAAAGAAAGAGTAAGATATCATCCGCGAAGAGGCACAATTTATGGTGGTGTCCCGCTAATGGGATGCCTGTGATATCAGGGTGGTTTCTGATTAGTTGTGCTAGGGGTTCAATATCCAAAGCAAATAGCAGCGGCGACAGAGGGCAACCCTGTCTGGTACCTCTGAGGATGGTAAAGGGGGCGGATCTATGTCCAGCGTACTTTACCGATGCCGTAGGGCTAGAGTATAAGGCTGTGATCCAGGAACAGAATTTCGGCCTAAAATGCCGTTTATTAAGTATGTAGAGCAGATATTGCCATGAGAGGGAATCGAACGCCTTTTGCATGTCCAAAGATAACAACATAAACGTAATGCCACGTTGATTTGCTTTTTCAATTAGGAGACAGGCTCTGCATACATTATCACTGGCTTGGTGCTGGGGGATGAAACCAACCTGGTCCTTATGGATAAGGGTGGTAATAATTGAGTTGAGCCTTGTCGCCAGTACTTTGGCCAATAATTTAACGTCGATATTTAGTAGAGATATTGGCCTAAAGTTAGCCCAGTGGGTTCCATCAGTGTCTGGCTTTGGAATCCTGCAAATAGTGGCTGCAAGGGATTCTGCTCCAAATTTGGATCCATTGCGAACATCGTTAAAGGCTGCCATCAATAGAGGCGCTAATATTTCTGAGCATTTTTTGTAATATGTGGCAGTAAAGCCATCAGGGCCAGGCCTCATATGTAGTTTGAGGGTTTTTATAGCGGCTATTACTTCCTGGGTAGTTATGGGGGCATCTAAGGCTATGCGAATGTGTTCAGGCATTTCTGGCATTGACACATCAGAAAACAGTGCTGAGGCTGCGGAAGGGTCAAACGTAGTGGTTGAGTTATAAAGCGTAGATAAATGTTTGGAGAATTCGTGGACTATTTTGTGGGGGTTACTGATCAAGGAGTTATCTGAAAGGTGGAGGCGGAGGGGTTTTTGGTGCAGGTCTATTTTGCGCAAACGTCTAGCCAGAAGAATGGATTGTTTGTTACTTTGGAGGTAGAATTTGTGCTGGGTTCTACGAAGGCTTTTGTCAGCGAAGCTGGCGAGCAGAAGATTTAGTTCTCTCCTGGCCTTTTCTGCTAGGGATTTGTTGAAGGGTGTTGAGTGCATACTAAAGGATCTAGAAGCGTCATTGAATTTAGTCTCAAGATCCAGTAAGAGGGCCATTTTCTGTTTTTTTTGTAGTGGAAGCTATGTGTATACACGTGCCACGCAAGATTGGTTTATGGGCCTCCCAAAGCGTGGTGGGAGAGACTTATGGAGTTTTGTTATGCAAAATAGTCTTGTAGAGCATTTTCAATGGTTATTAGTGTGTTACTGTCCGTGAGGAGGGAATCGCTCAGAGTCCAGGAGCGATCAGTATGCTGAGACCAGAGGGAGGACAACGAGAGGGTCACTCCATGGTGGTCAGTCCAGGAGAATGGGATAATGCTGGAGTTGACCACTGTAGGTAGAGTGGGGTGCGATACAAAAAAGTGATTGATCCTGGAAAATGAATCATGAGGGTTGGAATAAAAAGTGTATTCCCTGGAGGTAGGGTTTACCTCTCTCCAGCAATCTACCAGAGAGTGCTGGGAGAGAAGCGTTCAAAAAGCTTTGGATTTATCAGTAGATGGGTCGTTAATTGTTGTTTTGTCAAGACTAGGGTGCATAACTGTGTTAGAATCACCACACAGAAGGAGTGTACCACGTTGGTGGGCACTAATAGTTCAGAGGAGGTGTTTGAAGAAGGGGAGTTGTCTGGAGTTAGGGGCATAATAGGTAGCTATGGTTATTTTGCGATCACATAGTGTGCCTGTTAGGATAAGGTAGTGGCCAGATACTTCTTTCGTGCATTGGAACTGCATAGAATTTTTAAATCCTATCAATACTCCCCGGTGTTTGGACGTGTCATTCGCCATAAACACCTGTGAGTATTGGGAATGGAAATATTTCGGGTGGGAGGAGCGAGAAAAGTGTGACTCTTGTAGGCAGAGAATATCAAATTTGGAGGAGTGAAACTGACGGAATGCAATCTGGCGTTTGAGGGGGGAATTGAAGCCTTTGACAAATGGTTTGGATTCAAAGTTCTGACCTGAATAGTAGGGTGATCCATATTTGGGAGTCCCAACTGTGGGCAGAAGTAGGTCCCCCAAGCAGTGGGTGGTCCGGAATAGGGGTTAGAGGAGGGGCACAGTGACCACCTCCCTGGCATCTCAGGGGAAAATTAGGTAGGAGAAAAAATATTCCAGCATTAGAGAAATTAAATCTGAGAAAATAGTAGTGTATGGATTCCAGCCACCGGGAGCCTTATGTAGTGACCAACAGTAATAGGTCCCCTACAATAGGGACTATCGGTGATTATGGTACGTTAAGGGCTACCGCCCATAAACATTGAGAAGTAGTGCTGTGGGAGGCTGGAAAAGCAACACAGTCATTTGTTACATGGAGCATCAGTGAGTTAACGTTTAGCTTTGCTGCAACAGGGAACATATGTGAACAATAATAAAGAGCTGGGTTCATGCTATAGATGAACAACTAGATACCGCTCAAGAACAATGACACAACTAGGGCATTGTGGCACAAGTGAATGACTAAAAAAAACTTGCATATAACAAGAAGTAACAGCCTAGGTCGGGACTGGAATGACCCAAAGTGTGGGCATTATTAAACCAAAGCATTAGGACTCGTGTTGAGTCCGTGACACTAGGGCGGTCTCCTGAGGTCCCAATTAAGGGCAAAGAGGACGGAGGGAAGCCATTCTGCTGGTGCTGTCAGCCATCAGAGTCTGAGTCTGAGACCCCTGAGGTGTGGCGCTTCCATTGTGGTGAGCGTGGAGGTAGGGGCGATCTAGGGGTCTCAGGGGGAGCTGTACCACAGGGGCTTTGCTGGTCTGATGTAGTATGGCGGCATGCGTGGGAGTGAGCCACAAGGAGGCCCAGATCATCGAGCAGTCCCAGGGCCTCCACCAGAGTGGAGGCTTGGTGCTGGCAGCCCCTGTAGGAAAAGAGGAGGCGAAAGGGAAAGCCCCATCTGTAGGCTATACCGTGGTGTTGAAGGTGCTGGAGGGCAGGTTTCAGTTCCATTCTTTTGGAGATGGTAGAGGGAGCAAGGTCTGCAAACACCTGGTAGCCATGGTCTTGGAATGACAGGTCCCCTTTTTTCCTAGATTCCTGCAGAATTGATTCTTCGGTGCGGTAGTAAAGGAATTTGATGATAGATGTCTCTTGGTGGGCTGTCCTTTGCTCGATGTGTGAGGGCCCGGTGGATAAGTTGAAACTCCAGCCTGTCATGTGGTATAGAAGGCACTAATTCTTGGAGCAGGGCCGTGGTGAAAGCCTGGAGATCAGTCACAGATTCAGGGGTACCGCGAATCCGTAGATTTGAGCGGCGGGACCGATTTTTTTTCTGGATCCTCCAGTTTAGACATAAGTTGTAGGTTTTCATCTTTGATGATGTCTAACTCACGATCATGTGTGTTCAATGTTACAACAGCATCATCCATTTTGGATTCAAGCTCAGCTGTTCTATGACCAAGGTCACGAATCTCCTTTGTCAGTTTTTCAGTAATCTGCTTAGAAGTACTGTGTAAAGCCCTCTGTAACATGCGATCGATTTTCTGTAGGAGTTCTTTATGTCCCGATCGCTCTCTGGTAGGGGAAGGAGAGCTGACCCTGCTGCCTGTGTCTTCTCCCTCTGAGTGTGGGAAACGAGCGGGGGAGGCTCTCAGTGCTGTGTTAGAGCGTGGGGGAGTCAGCGCCATCTTGGCTGCAGATGTCGACAGGCTATCTTTTAATATTGCGGCTCTTCTTGTTAGATTTGGAGCCTGTGGGGGCCATGGCTGTGTGGCCGGGTCAATACCTGAGCAGGCGGTGTGTGTTGCCGTCCGGGTGGCTCGTCTGTGCTGGTGCAGATGTCCCCTGAGATGCCGGTGAGGTACGGAGCGGCTCTAAGGCACGTCAGCCATCGAGCGCGCCGCGCATGCGCCCCCCAAAATACTATTTTTTAACTAGTGGGAACAGAAAAAGCAGTTCTACTAACTTTATTATAAACTCTGGCAGGTTTCCTCCCAGATGAACAACTGGTCCCTCGAAGCTTAATCATGTATGTCTATTGTAAATGAGGATGCTGAGGGCCTGGCTACAAACTGGAGCATCAGAGAACTGAAAAGAGTGTCAGCTGGCAGAGCAGCAAGGGAGAGGGTAAGTATAATTGCTATTGCTGTTCCCCCTAAACAAGAATGAGCATTTAACCAGTTTTTATTTCACACTGAATTCAGGTTTCATTTGCCTGATCATATATATCTTAAAGCCAAGAGGAAAATGTGCAGCAGAAAACATTTTACAATATATTCTAAATTCAATTGGATATCAAAGGAGTCTATTTCCATACTTGTTTAGTTATTTTAAGATGCTTCAACTTGGGATAGGAGACAAAAGCAGGGGGTCCATAGTTATCCAACTGCCTAAAGCCTGGTGTCAAGGGAAATCTGCCCAAATAATCGAGCTGCAGAAACTGTCACTTTTGTTCGTGATTGTGGCTATGAATCGCTGCCCCATCCACCTTACTCACCTGACCTGGCACCTTCAGACTTCTTCTGTTTCCAAATCTGAAGAAACATTTATGGAGAAGACATTTCCACAATGATGAGGCAGGCATTACTGAAGTTGATAGGTGGTTTTATCCTAATCTGCCTACTTCTATGCGGATGGTATTAAAGGTCTGTTCCACAGATGTGAAAAGTGTGTAACCATATTAGGTGGATATGTAGAGAAGGAAGAGTCAGTGGACTAAATGTCAGATCCCTAGCACATCTGGCTCTTGGAGAGGGTAAGAACTTATTGGCCTCCCCTCGTATATTTGTTCCTGGTCAGGGACCAAAAACTACTGAAGTGCTGCATTATCATGACAGCACAACTAGCATTATAAGAAAAAGATGTAAACAATTACAGCCTATATACAGTAATACCAGAGTTGTCTTTCAATTTGACTGAATCAGGTTAAAATTTATTATGCACACCCATTGGGTTAATGACAAAAAAATTACATTTCAGATAAACCATGCTATTTGTATCACTCTGGTTAGCCATTTTCCTTTTCACATCAAAGATAACTTTGTCCAAAATAAAAGTAAGGGTGAGGCATATATAAAGTGAGAAAACAATATTTTAATACAGAGGTAACAAAGGGAAGCAATAATATGTAATGGTGTAGAAGTAGTGCAAAGTGACTAAGCAACACAGCATAAGGAAGATGATGGTAATCGGATTCCATATGCCTTGACACAACTCAAAGCAAAACATGTGGTTAAAATCTCAGCAGCAACTATGGTTGAACGGGCTACTGTGTCATATATAAGCTTCTTACAGAATATGAGTGTGCTATCATGAAAGCCGCAGGAAGAAGAGAAGTAATTTTAAGTCAGCCAGTGGTCCCTGAGATTCTGCCGACACTAAATAAAAGGTTTGGTTTGGTAAACTATTTCAGGACATAAATCTGATAACAGAAATGCATAATTAACATCAAGATATACCATAAAACATGCATAACATCACTGTTATTTTGTCTCCTGCTTTTATTCCCCCTTATAAAATTATATATTGCCTTAAAAAGTAAGTTGAAATTAATCTGTCCTGAAGCAAAAATCACTTTACATGCAACAAATTCACCAAATAGATAACATAATAGCTATTTTTCGATGAGTCTTTCTCCTTCACATGCCTGGCTGATTACAGATCAGTGTGCATGTGTAAACACATTAGACTTTAGAGTATGTGAGCTAATTAGAACATTACGCCATCAAAATCAGTTTCTGCCTCCAGTGCAATGCATCTTAAAGTCTAATACCCATGCTATGGTCAATATATACATAATAAGATATTTAAACAAGCTAGTTAAACTACTAGTATGTTGGAGCTTTGCAGACTTGGCAATAGCCTGAACACCAACAGGAAACCTACACAAACAATGGCAGAACATACTGTACAAGTACAAACTCCATTCACATATTATCCTTTTATGGCAATGAAACACATAGTTAAAAATTGCCTAATGCATAGCACAAAATTCTCCAGCACTTTGCGCTTTCTAAGCCATCCTAGGGAGTTAAAGAAGAACTGAGTAAAATATCTTTGGAAAGGACATCAGGAGGTAAGTGTAAATATGTTAATTCTGTTTACCTCTGTGCTTTCCTTTTTGAGATCCAGCTCTCTAGAAACTGTACTCAGAGCTCAGTGTACTGTTCAGTGAGTCTAGACTATGTGCACCATATTCCCCTTCTATTTTTTAACCACTTTAAGTCTGGGGTGTTAACCACTTCAAGACCAGGTGTTTAGACCCCCTTCCTGGCCAGGCCATTTTTCAGTGTTCAGCGCTGCGGTACTTTGACTGATATTTATTCCATCATGCAATGCTGTACTGAAATGAATTTTATACCATTTTTTGGGGACAGATAGAGCTTTATTTTGGAAGAATTTAATCACCACTGGGGGTTTTATTTTTTACTATAATTAGGATTTTTTTACATTATGTTAGGAAACATTTATTATTACCCAGTTTTTTGGTAAAATATAAAAGTCAGGGTCACGTCGGATAAATAGACACCAAACATGTCAACCTTTAAAATTGCGCGCACCCGCGACATCGCAGAAAACTACCATACCCAAAATTGGCCATAGGCGAAACTTTAAAAGCTTTTACCGCTCATCAGTTTAGTGTTATCAGAGATTGATGGCCCTAGACTTATTGCTCTCACTGCGACGTTCGCGGCGATATGTAACATGTGCAGCGTAATGGGCGCAATCGTCGTTTTTGCACGTATGCGCCCCCGACGCATGTTTGCATGCGTGTATGTATGGGTGGGGAAATTTATTTCTTTTTTTTATTCTTTTTTATGTGTTACTTTACATTTTTTTGGGGGGGAACTTACATTTTTTTTTCCTTTTTTTTTTTACTAAACTTTATTGCTAT
>NW_017307126.1:256674-292650 GCF_000935625.1 Nanorana parkeri
AAAAAAAAACAGTTTCCCCTAATATTAAATTCTAAAACATTTATTATTACCCAATTTTTTGGTAAAATATAAAAGACGTGGTCACATTGGAAAAAGACACCAAACATGTCAAGTCTTAAAATTGCGCACGTGCGCAAAACCTCAAACTACATTACCCAAAATTGACCATAGGCGATGCTTTAAAAGCTTTTGCCGCTCATCGGTTTAGTGTTATCAGTGATTGATGGCCCTAAAAGGATTGCTCTTACTTCGACGTTCGTGGTGATATGTAACATGTGTAGCGCAATTGTCATTTTTGCGCGCTGGTGCACCGGACGCGTTTTTACGTTTATATGTGCGTAAATGAAGGGGGGGACTTAAACATTTGGGGGGTGGTTTACTTTTTTTATCCGTCCCGGCATACTAAGCTGCGCATGCACACAGCTCAGTGTACAGGAAAAACAGATTGCTGACAGACCGCTGGAACCTGCTATAGAATACCTGCCGGATATATATCTATATATATATATATATATATATTTATTTTTACACTTATAGTTATTGCTATTACATAGGGGGATACAATCCCCCTATATGTTAGCAAAGGCACACTGGCAGGTCCTCTTTATTTACATTAGGGATCTCTAGGACCCCTAGTGTCACCTGGGGACCCCAAAAAATGCTGATGAAGCAGAGATCTGCTTCATCAGCTTGTTCTCTCTGGCTATAGCAGCCAGATGACTGACAGGTGAGTGCGGAAGTGATGTGATACACATCAGTTCTGCATTCACAGCCCGGAGGGAGATCAGCAAGGATCTGAAATCCCTGCCTTCTCCTCCTGACACCCTCCCGGCCCGGTCCCGGGCTGCAGGTGGGCCAGCGGATCCCGGGATTGAAGGTGATGGGTCAGGAGGGGGGGCGGCGTCACTCGAGGGGGGCGAAAAAATCACGCCATACAACCGATCGGCGGCTATAGAGCCGCTGATCGGTTGTATGTGAAACAGCCGTTAACGGCTGTAAAAACAAGCGGGTCTTTCCTGCCCGTGCGCGCGCAAGCAGGATAAAAATGCCGCTGATGCGGGTCTGCCGTACGTCCGTTTTTTTTCTACGGGTGGACGGCAACTGGTTGAATTGAATTAGCCATGCAAATTAAAAATGGCAAATACCAAAAGTAGAAAACACATGGACCAAAAACACTGAAATACCAGAAACCACAGTTCTAGGAGGGCTGGATCTCGAAAAGGACAGGACAAAGGTAACTGTAATTAGCAAATTGCACTTACCTTCCACTGACCTTTCAAAAAATATTTCATGTAGTTATCCTTTAACCCCCATGTGCTGGAATACTGAACGCTCATGCTTTAATTAAAATTGTTTTTGTAACATTTGAAAAAGAGGTAGTGGTTACACAAAGATACTGTATATATGTGAAGCCACACATCAAGTCAAGGTGCTTTGTAATATGCAGTCCTATTTTAGTCTATTGAGTAACAGCATTGGGAAATCCTGCATACAGCAAATGTAGACATTATCATCTGTTTGTGTTAACAAAATCTTTTCTTACTGGTACATTTTAAATACTTGTCTGTGTTTTACATGCATTTTAAAGCCCAACTCCAGGCAACATAATTTTGATAGTCTTACATGGTTTATTAAGCGTTTCCACTGTGCTCTCATCCTACTGCAACCAATCAGCAGTGTATGATAGACAATATAGTCCTGATAGGCTGCATTTTGTGAATGACTAATTATAGATGGGATGAAGACACAACACCAGCTCTGGTGTCTATTTTACATGCAGTGTATCTGTATCTGTATCATCCAGAGATACTGCTAACAATGTTTTCAAGCTTTTACAGATCAGACATTAACTTATTTTAACAAAAAAGTAAACACTTAATTATCCCTGTAAAACTGAAATGTATGATGAAATCATTGGGTGTGTGGGTGCATGGGGTTAAAGGAGAACTAAATTAAATATTTTTGAAAAGAAATGTGGGAGGCAGCTAAAAAATAAAATTAAAAACATTGCTTGTGTTGTACTTTCATCGAATAGTACATATTCATCTGTACCTCAGGTCCCCAATAGCATTGCATGTATGGTAGGCACCACAATGGAGGGCCGGATTCCCCACAAGGCCACCGGGGCGGCAGGGAGCAGAGGGGCGCAGAGGGGCAGCAGCAGTTGGAAGTCTCCCGACGCCCGGAAAATACAGTTCCGGGCGGTAATTTGTTTTCTACATTTAGCCCTGCTTTGCACCGCCCACACTTGTCTGCAGTGTGGGCGGTGCATGATGGGGCAAACGTATGAAAATCGCACGGCGGTTCGATCAATCGATGAAAATATTCGTCCGATGATTGCAAGGTGTATGGGCACCTTAAGCGCGAGAAATTGAGAACTTTAATCCAACCCCATTGAAGCCAATAGGGGGAGGGGTACATTCTGGAAATTTTAAGGCTAATAGAAAAGGGGTTATCAATCATCAAAGGACATAGGGAACTGGGCTCTGCCCTGAGGACATATACCAATGCAAATAAAAAAAGATAAAAGTATCATTCAGCAGGGATGGGTCTTCCTTTTCATGCCATTTCAAGGGTCATTTGGAAAAAACCTGTCCTTTCAGTTATATGCTTGGGAGATGCATTTAAGTGGTATGTAGTGTTGCAGAACAGCATGGTTCTCAGACAGCATCAGTCATACTGTGTGCTGGCATCACATAATATGCATGTGTAATAAATGTTTTTATTTTTATATTATTGCTTTACCACTTGAAGACCAGAGTGTTCCTGTCCAGGCCATTTTTCAGTATCAGGCACTGCAGTAGTTTGACTGACATTTATTAAAGGAGAACTATGAGGTGAGTGCTTTTCACTCACCTCATAGTTCTAGCCGACCTGTGACAATGAGACTGTCACAGGTCGGGTCAGTAGATCGGGAGGTGAGCGAACACATACCGGGTTCGCACGGCTCTCTGCCATGACAGGGGGAGGGGCTGGATTCCCCCCTCCCCGCTCCGATCTGCCATCGCTGACTGGCGGAACGGACGGGGGAGGGGGCGGGTACAGCTGGCTCTGCCTCTAGATAGGCAGAGCCAGTTGTCACTCACGCAGCTGGGCGGATCCTGTCATCTAAGTCGGGATCCGCTCCGGCTGCGGCGTCTCAGTATACCGCGAGCTGTAGCAGTGACAATGCACTGTGTGGTGCGCAGTGCATTGTGGGACACTCGGCGGGCGAACTGACCACCGAATGCCCTGATAGTTCTTGTGTTCACCGAACACAAGAATTAGCAATGTTTGAGCCAAACAGTTCTTCGACTCAAACAATGAGCCCATCCCTACTAGTCATCCCCCAAAAGAAAAAATTGCAAATCTCATGTTTGCCGCCTCCTTTTGCCTTGAATTACAACATTTTATCATAGAATAATAATCAACATAACAGAGCTACATACATGTTTAAATTCAAATTATTTTACATATGTTGGTACCACATAATTGTGAATGTAATATATACAGTAGCTTTTAAATATAGATATAATGGGCCTGATTTACTAATGAACATGTGAGTACAATCATGCAGCCATGCTGCACAAGCACTTACACTCATGGAATGTATTTGTCTGCATTGTGCATAAACACACACAAGATACAACAAATTTATGCAGAATTTATGAACAAGTATGATTTGCTATGAAATGTAAGCTTCAACACTCAAGCCTTTGTTAGATAACAGTATGATTGTCTCTATTTTTGGGTCTACTTAAGCTCTGTTAGCATTTTTAGATGCATACAATATAGAAATAAATCATGTGTAGGGATAAGCTATGGGTGCTGGAGCAGAAGAACAAAATGTCACCCAATCACCCCCATGCCAAGGGGCTTAATGCCAGCTTGGAAAAATTGCTGGGTAACAGCTTTTCTCAGTGCTGGCGGAGGCTATCCCCTTCTGCAACTTTGTGAGCTGTGTTACAGCACAGTGGCAGGTACTCGCCCACTATTTTTTCGCCCAGAAGGTATTCCTTACCCTCCACAAGCATTTGGAAGGTAATGCCTCCATATTGTTGCACCACTTAATCAGTGGCACAATCCACATGACTACAGAAAGTGGCCCAGCAAGAATGGGAAGGGATGCTAAATTATTTATTTTGCACTGAGCAACATTTATTGCAGCTGGTAAGAATAAGACACAAAAAGAAAAATATTGTATTGAGCGCACACTGATAAAGGGGTGATTAAGAGAGGGGTCTGTTCCAGAGAGGGTGGCCCGGGGGGGGGGGGTTCTGGGGAATAAAATAGGGAGGTGGGGCAGTGGAATGCTACTCTTTGATAAGCAGGTAGAGGTATCCTGCAAATGAACAGAAAACAAGAAAAAATATACAAGCACGCCACAGCCTAATACAATAGGAGAGGATGTTACTGGGAGAAAAAATGACAATGTTGCACTCACTGAGGTGTTGGGAAAAATGGTAAAATGTTACCACAATTATCAAACTGCTAACGAAATTCTGTGCTGTTAAACACTAAATTATATAGAGTTGTATAGCAATGTGTGTATCTGGGATCGAGGCATGAAACAACTGACCTGCACACTGATCATGTAATATTGCAACACAGGTAGGAAAAAAGATATGTGAATAGTTGCACTCACATGGCAGTTTGAGGAGAGAAACCCATCTGGGGTCTTGTGTATAGATGCAGCATCTCCTTGTAACATCTAGACATGTGCAATTTGTTTCGTTACGAATCGAAATTCGTACGAATTTTCCTGAAATTGGTAAATTCAGAAGCATCTGGCATCTGAATTGCAGTTTCCGAATTATATCCGAAATACGAAATTCCGTTAACGAATTTCGGATCCGAATTTCTTTGAAACAGGAACTAATATTACCCCTGTAAATGAGGTTGAACAACATGACAAGATTTTTTTTTAAATCCAAAATACGGATCCGCTGCTGCTGAGGGTTGCATTACAATACACAGGCAGAAAATACGAAATACCGTTGACGTATTTTCGTTCCGTTACGAACATTCGTTATATTGAAGTTAAAAAGCAAAGTACATTTATATTTGAGTTGATGGTAGTTTTTTTTTATCCGAAATACGAAATTCGGATACGGAATCCGTTAACGGAATTCGTATTTCGTTTGGTTGACCTGACCAATCAGAGGTTTTCTCTTCTGCTGCTGTGCTGAGAGTTGCATTACAATGACTACAGGCAGGAAATACGAAATTCCGTTGACGTATTTTCGTTCCGTTATGAACATTCATTATATTGAAGTTAAAAAGCAAAGTACATGTATATTGGAGTTGATGGTAGTTTTTTTTTATCTGAAATATGAAATTCGGATACGGTATCCATTAACGGAATTCGTATTTCGTTTGGTTGACCAATCAGAGGTTTTCTCTTCTGCTGCTGAGAGTTGCATTACAATACAGGCAGGAAATATGAAATTCCATTGACGTATTTTCGTTCCGTTACGAACATTCGTTATATTGAAGTTAAAAAGCAAAGTACATTTATATTGGAGTTGATGCTGGTAGTTTTTTTTTATCCGAAATACGAAATTTGGATACGGAATCCGTATTTCAGATAAAAAAACAACTACCACATCGACTCCAATATTAACAAAGGTATTTTTGCTTTATAACTTCATCATAACGAATGTTCGTACAGTTACGAAAATGTGCCGAAACTAACGAAAATTCGTATTTCGTACGAATCCGAATTGAGTTTCGGACACAAATTACGAAATACGAAATAACGGATATTCCGAAACGGAACACATTTTTTGACGGCGCACAAGTCTAGTAACATCCTCTTCTATTGTATTAGTCTATGGTGCTCTTGTATATTTTTTCTTGTTTTCTGTAAGAATAAGGCACAGAACTTTAGCTGGTAGTTCCACCCCATTTCCAGAACCTAGGTGATGGTGACTGTTTAGTCCCTCTACTCTCTCCTCCATAATAGCCTCATCTGGTCACACCTCAGAACCCCCAGTACCCCCAAGCAACTAAGAACCTATGTAACAGCCCTGCAAAAGAGTGTCACAACTGGTATTCCTGGAACAGTAACAACAACTGTGCCAGAGATTCTGTTGGCTCTTCAAGGTCAGGCTGAGAGGTGGCTGTTCACATGCTGTTTTGTGCCAGGCAAGGGTGCATGTAACAATGGTACTATCCTGCTGTCCAACATTCAACAAGAAAATTTCACAGTTGCTTGGCTCACATCCTAAACCTAGTGGTGCAGTGCTTTCCAGGTAGGTGTCTAGAAAGGTAAGAGGTAAGCGTATTTTGCCACCTTAGTGGTTATACCCAGCGAGTGTTCGCCAGCAGCAATGCAGCGGCAACGCGGGCTTCCTGCTAATTTCTTGATATGTAATTCATCCATATGCTGGATTTCAACATTGGCCATGCTTCAGTGGCTGCAGTAGTGTCAGTGAGTATTTACTGTATAGGATGAGGGCAGGGTTGTAGTAGAGCTAGGGTTTACATACATACCGTGTTTTCCCGAAAATAAGACACTGTCTTATTTTTTTTTAAGAACCCCCTTCTCCCCTTGTGTTGGAATTTTTTTTTCTACTAATATCGACTGGCTTTGGCTCTCTTTTGGTTCAGCTGAACATGCTTAGCATGCTTGGCTGAGCCAAAGTGAAGAACACGTTTGACTCAGCAGATCCAACATCTGGATTGGCTGAGTTGAACCTTCACTCACTGCCGTTTGCCCCTTTTCTCATAGGTGCCGAATGGCAGTGAGTGAATAGCCAAATGCGTCTGAACGGCATTCGGCTCGGTTATACCTCACTTTTTTTTTGTTTTAACTAAAGGGTCTGGTATGGATCAGGAGGGACCCCCCACTGTTTTTTATTATTTGCTTACATTATTGCCGGGAGAACAGTCTGCTTTGGTAGACAGTTCTCCCTGCTTCAGCTGAGCTGTTTGTCTCCCTTTGGCTTCTGTGCAAGCTATTGTGAATAGCCAATACAGCAGCCCTTCGGTTCGGCTGAACCAAAGGGCTGCAGCAGCCGAAGTGAGCTGAAGGATTAGCCAAAGCTTCAGCTTATTTCTTTGGGTCTTTAGTAAATAACCCTCATAATATTTACAGAACTGGGCCTCAACTGCAAAATGTATAGTGTTTGCTGCAGGGTAAATCATAATTAAAAGCTAACTCCTGCATCTCTTATTCCCTATCCAGTCAATTAAAAGTGTTTACATACTTTGTAAAGAATAAGTGCAATATTTTCTTGGCTTTTTTTCTGTGAAATTTATATACGCTAATGTTAATTTTTGATTAAAGTCAACTTGAATTTATGTGTAACATATATACACTAATGTTGATTTTTTAATGAAAAGCTGCCTGGCATCTGCCCTTATCCAAATGCAGCCTACTGAAAGTGCTTATCTACTGTGTATGGAGTCTGTTTAATGTTTCTGGCTGTTCTCTCTGAATACATTTACTCTTTTTTTTTTGATCTTATTTTATAACGAAACCTTCTCATTGACTGAAATTGCAGCCTACTAAAAAGGCTGACATACTTTGCATGGACTTCTCAAAACATAAATGCTTAAACAGTGCTTCAGCACATTAAATAATACATAAACTGAAACAAAATATAGTACTCAAAATCTCTATATCAAAAGGCCCCTGAGAAAGTTGAAACATGTAGTGCATGACCACTCAGGTTACCTATGATATCAGGTCCAATTTGGTAGCAGGATTGATTGAGCTGGCTGGGCAACTGTATGCTGGAAGTAAGCTTGTTTCACGCAGCACTGGCTATGCTGTATTTCAGACCTTTGCTGTGTGACTTTATACCTTATGTGGTACACATGGTGCTTTGTGCACATCCTGAATGTGAGTTTGCTGTTTTTAATCTATGGTTTTAAAAAAAGATATTACGCTATGGAATTGTCTCTGTTTATTTGTGAAACATGCACATCAAAATCCCCTGATGTTGGAGATGAATCCCTGAATGTCACAGATGCTTTATCTAATTTTGGGAATTCCATAATTCATTATTATTGTGCTTTTGACCTTCTGAAATAAAGGTCCAACAGCTCTGGTGAGTTTTGCTTATCTTCAGGTGGTGGATTGCTGTGTCACCTGGATGTATACACAAGAAAGGATTGGAAGTTTGCATGAGAACACTTTATTTTGGACTTTTAAATCATGTGTTTGTTTCATAGATTTTTTTGAGCACTATATTTTGTTTCAGTTTATATATTATATAAAATAAGTTGAAGCACTGTTTATGTATTTATACTTTTGAGAATCTATGCTGATAATAAACAGCTGCTCCTTACACAGGTTCATATGTTTTTGTATTGCATTATAATTTTTATTGCTTCTGATTTATTTTTGTATGGAGAATGATGCTAGAATGATCAGAATCATTCCTTTTAGGCTCAGTTCACACAGGGTGATCTGGCATTCCTGGGGCAGGAATCTATGGATTGCTATGGCAGGAATGTTAGGTGTCCCCGTTGAGATGCGGCTGCTGTACCCATGGAAGTAAATGACAAGGTTACAGTGGTCTCATCTTTCAGCGGCAATCCATATGTAATCATATATGGTACATACATGTGGTTTGAGATATACGATTGTTGCTGGATGCATCTATCTTGTGTCCAACAACAATCATCTATTCCAAACCATGTGTAATCATACCATGTACGTTTACATGTGGATTGCCACTGAGAGATGCGGCGGCATTGGGAATGGTAGAACAGTAGAAAGGCATCATGGCACACTCACAAACTAGCATGTAAAACAACTTGTCTGGTGAGACAAGTTGTTTTACATGCTAGTTTGTGAGTGTGCCATGATGCCTTTCTACTGTTCTACTGTTCAAAGCCCATTTCGTGTGCACCTTACTGTACAACTGGTAACAAATTGTTGAGTGCGTTTGTCGTTTGTTTTGGCATTGGGAATGGGACACGTGTGATTCCTGCAGCAAGAATCCATGGATTATTGTGGCACGAATCGTAGAACACCCCATGTGCATGGGACGTTATACTAACATGTGCCCAGAATGAACTATTAGCCCTCATTCACACTAGAAACGGCTGGCACGTACAGCTCCGTGCTGCGTGCACGGCCGTATCTGGCAGCTCCCGGGAAGGACAGGACTGTCTTTCTCTATGGGACTATGCGGCCGTACGCCACCCTATGCTCACCCCAAGTGCAGGTCTGTACAGGTGCGGTTGTCCCGGCTCGGACGCAGACAGGATCCATCCTGTCAGCGTACGAGTACGGACACCCGCGCGGACGTGTAGGGCAGTGTACGGCCGCGTAGTCCCATAGAGAAGGACAGGGGCTGCATACTTATCACACACAGAATCTGTCCTTCCTGGGAGCTGCATGATACGGCCGTGCACGCAGCACGAAGCTGTACCTGCCAGCTGTTTCTAGTGTGAATGAGGGCTAGTAGTTTGTTCTTTTCCTATCAGCTGGGAAATAAAGGTAATTGGCTGAAGTGTTCCATTCTAGCCCCACCCCAGCTTCTATCACTTTTAGATAATTTGTTGAAATTGTCTTCATTCTATGCAGTAGGTTCAATTCACAAAGCTTTAACATGAGGATATGTTTCCTTCTTTGGCCATGAAACTTAGCTGAAAATAATTAACTTTTAAAAAAATAAGAATCTTTATACCGGTGTGTTTGATTAGTGAATTGAGCTTGTGTGATGACGTCTTGACTGTTTGCAAAATGTAACAATTTGATGTCAGATATGTGTGCCTGAATTGTCACTAATTATATGCTAATATGCTAACTAATGATGTTCATGGTTAGGTTAGTATTGGTTACAAAAGCTTGCAAAATTTTTCCACAAATAATCCAAAATATCCAGGGTTGTGCAAATTGAATTATTAAATATGCAAATATCAGAATTTGTATACCATAACATGCAGCACAAAAGAGTGCACATATTCATGTTGCAAGATAATGACATGTGAGGCATATGTCCCAGGATTCTTGCTTAGTGTCCTTCATCTAGTGATACTCAGCTGCTGTGCAGACTTTCTTTGGTGGAATGAACATCTGCCCAATGACGCTTTCAAAGTTCCATAGCCAGAACCAGCAGCCCATGAGCAGCAAAGCCTGTCCTCTCTCATGTAACTAACCTCTGACACCCAATAGTCTAGTTAGCTAAGTTTCTGCTAACCACCAATTTAAGGGGGCATTTAAGTAGAGTATATACAGTTACAATTTTGAAAAGATGAAATTGATTTTGGAACATTTATTTGATTTTCTAAACATTAATGGGGTCAAATCGATCGCTTTTGACCTCAGTGATGAAAACACTGAGGAACAGTGAATGTGGTTTTCATTTGGGAAACTCCATTCATTCCAAAATCAAATAATAAATAACAACAAAAATCAAACGAAAAGGACGATGGTATTATCGAATGTTCCTACAGGATTTTACGTACAAATGTTAATTCAAAAGTCTACCTGTGCATACCCTACTTTACTGTCTGACCATTAATAACTGACCATTAAAGTATATATAATGAGGAATTTCTCCACTGACCACTAGGGATGTGCTCGACGTTCGAGTCGAACAACAGTCGGTGAACACACAAACTATCAGGGCATTTGGCGAGCTGTTCACCCGCCGAGTGCCACACAGGGCACTGCACGCCACACAGTGCCTTGTGAGAGCTCTGATTTGGTAAAACCTTGCACCTGACCACAGGTTAGGTGCAAGACTTTGCCCAATCATGGCACAGTTGATGATTGGGCAAAGTAATGATGCAATCAAGGCTCACAGCTAAGTTCCAGCCCCACACTATATAAGGCTGCTTACACTGCAGCTTTATGTAGTGTGTTGCTGTTGTTAATGATAGAGTTAGGTGTAGTGTAAGCTAACTGGTGTAAGGGCTTTATACAGCATGTTAGTGCTACATACAGTACTCTGTACTGTATATAGTATTATTTTCTGTGCTGTATATTCGCTGTCTTTTGTGTGTGTTTGTTTGTGTCAGTGGCGTCGCTGGTGTTCCTCCTTCTGCATCACCAATGTTCCCATTTTTTTTTTCATCAGCAGATTCTTTTTTTTTTGTTCAATAATCTTTTATTACAGTTTTATAACATACAGAAAACATTGCAGCTCAGATTATCATTGTACAAAAACATATACAATCGGGATAATACATGACAACAGGGGAGAAAAGAGAAAAAAACAAAAAGCAAATAGAACCTCCAAGTGAGAGAATCATCTTTAGGCAACATCAGAGCTTGATTGACCTAGTACTGATGGAGCTCGCTTAGCTGTAAGGGGTTATCAGACATAAATAGGAAATGAGAGCTCGGCTTGGAGACCAAATACTCAGACATTGGCTTCAGAAGGAAGACATATATGAGGTATGGATAAAGTATGTTAAAATAAAAAACATAAATAAGCTAAAAGGATATCAGGCATTTGTCTCCCGAGCATCATTCAAACCAGCCAAAAATTGTTAGATTTTCGGCTGGTTTTCTAGCATACTCCTTAGACAAAAGACGTGCGACCGTACAGTAGAAACGGTCGCACGTCTTCATTCACACTGCACGATTCTCGTACAATCGCTGGATTTCCCACGATTCTCGTATGAGAATCGTGCAGTGTATGGGCACCTTTACTGTGAGGGGATACAGTGTGGAGGCACCAACACCAAATACCCATTCTTTCACAACTGAAGGGTTACGGTGTGAAGGCACCACAAACCCTAAAGACCCATTGTTTCACAACTGAAGGGTTACGGTGTGAAGGCACCACCAACCCTAAAGACCCAATTTAAAAGCACCTGTTGTTATGTTTATTCAACGTCTGCAAAAGAGGCAACAGAATGTATCCAAAAAATCTCTAACCTTGTTCCAAGTGTCCTAAAATGTGGCCTCTTCATACAGGCTTCTTCCCCAAGCAGTTGTTTACAAGATAAAGGGGAAACCAATTACCGGCAATTTAAATGTCATTTTTTCCTTATAAATGTAATTTTTGCTGCAGCATGTTTTATATATCATGTGTGCCACTCTACAGGCAGTTTAAGGGGACCCCCCAGGCACAATATTTAAAGGGATTTTTCATTTTTATTGTTTCACTTTAAGCAATGTTAAAAACAAATAAGCCTTAAAAAACTGTATTTTTTAAAAGTGTTTTTGGCTTTTGATACATGTCCCCCAGGGCAGTATCCGGATCCCCATACCCCTTTATATGGCCAATAACTTGCATATAAGCCTTCAAAATGGGGACATTTGATTTTACGAGTTCTGGTCCCATAGACTGACATTAAGTTTTAAGTTTGAGTTAGAACTTTTTCCATGTTCTACAAGTCGAGTTAGAATCAAACTCAGGTGTGTTCAGCCCATCACTACTGACCACCAATATAAGTAAAGAGCACCTGTCCACTGACCACCACTGTATGCGGTACTATGCTGACCATTTTCATACTACCTACCCTACACTCCGGAACCCTGTAAGCTGCACTATACAATATATACACCTGAACATTATGGATGAGGTTCATATTCGCTGCTACTCTGGTTTCGAGTATGTCTGAATTCGCCCAGACAATTTAAAAAAAACTTAATGCACTGCGCTGCCAGCAAGCTTAGGAGGGCCAGTAAAGGTCCTTTTGGAAAAGCCACCCTCCTCATTGTGAAAGGTGAAGGGGCACAGAACAGCCATAGAGACAGTGTATTGAAGGTGCTGTAGGGAAAGGATAAAGAAAGTGGGCAAACTGCATGGGGAAAAATTAGGGTCAGTTAGGAAACAACTTTAATTCTGATTGCAAAATCTGTGGGAAAGTAACACATTTGCTGCCTTTGTTTTTTGTTCTTAATATTGGTGGATTATCTTATTTCTATTTTGTGATTGATTTAGAGTCAGTGGTTACAAAAAATGGGATTGTTTAAGGGGAGGTATTACGGGGTTATCATTTATTTTGAGGGTATTTTTTGTGTTTTTGAAATTTGGGGTGTTGAAATTGTAACACTAACTTAATCTTTTTAGTTATCCTGTTCTTGGAGCTACCTTTTTTTCTGCAGCATGCCACTGCATTGTTTCCCAACCCCTATCCAAAAAGCAAAATAGAATAATAATAACAAGACTGGCTGACCCCCATGACGGAGCGATTAGAACCCCCAGCCCGCAGCCAGAGACCCAGGAGGCAAAGATCTCGCAGGCCCCGGGGAGATCAGAGTCGAGACCGCACAGGCCCGGCGTCCAGGGAGGACACTCATCTACGACCTGGGCTCAACATCTGGAGGCTTTCTGGTCATTCGACATATGCAAGATCTGCCGCTTAGCCCTCCAGGGCAGACAGCCTGCATGGCCTAACGTGATGCACCATTGCGTGTACCCCAGTTTGCATAGGGGGGGTGTTTTTGGGTACAAGGTGCTATAACCGAAGTTTTACGAGTTTCAGTTGAATACGGACTTACTAATACTGTTTTGTTTCTCTTTTTGGGGATATTCACAAATGCCCTAAGTGGAAGGTTTGGGGAGATTGGCCGGTTAGGGAGGCGGGAAACCCTCTAGTGGAACTCCGAGGAGTCTAACCTTATGCCTGACCAGGCATCCCCCCCCAGGGGTCTGGATAGGTGGGCTCCAAGGGGGCTCTGATGACTAGGCTATATAGGAGGAGGGTTGGTGCTTGCCTACTTCCGAGTTGCCCAGGTAGACCCCACTTCCCGCACGCCCCATATGCTATCTTTAGCTTCCGAGAGCAAAGTGCCGGAGACTGGTGCACTAATGTAGGAGGTTGGAGTTATGCGGGGTTCAATATGGTCCTAGGACTTACTTTTAAAGTTTGGTTTTATTTTGTTTTATTATTTTCTCTCTTCTTTTCTTTTTTGCTCTGGTTATTATCATGCTGTTGGCCGCCCATGCTCAGAAACTTCTCCCTGTCCTTCTGCACTTCTTTTCTTTCTACCTACATCCAATCTTTTCTGCCTGTTCCAGGTACACTACTCTGCCCTGCCCCCCCCCTTCCCCTCCCTTTCTATCCCCCACCAGATACTCCAGTCGAACTGCTCAACGGAGGATCCCAGAGCCTACACAGGGAATCGGGATCAATGGCTACAGCCCCTCACGCATGCCCACCCCAGCAGGTCAGGCCACGCCGGCCTACGAGGATACTCACCTGGAATCTGAAAGGATTGAACATCCCAGAAAAGCGCTCTCAGGTCCTGGGTGAGCTGTGGAGGGGGAGGGTGCAGGTGGCGTTTCTCCAGGAGACTCACTTTCAGTCGGGTCAGACCCAGAAGCTGACCAACTATAGATTCCCCCACGCTTATCATGCATCATCGCCCGACTCAAGATCCAGGGGTGTGAGCACGGTTATAAATAGGGCGTCTCTGTGGGCTTTTGGCTCAGCACTAGAGGATCCGGAGGGCCGTTATTTGTCAAGGGAGACCTGGAGGGGTCCAGAGTCACATTGGTGAATGTATACGCCCCGAACGTCAATCAGATTGCGTTCATGGAACACTGCCTTTCGGAATTGTCTGCATTCATGGAAGGTACCCTCATTTTGGGGGGAGATCTCAATGTGGCTCTGGAACCACTCCTGGATGTCTCCCGAGACACGTCCCATCTGTCCTATGCTTTTCTCAGAAAATTTAAATGGCTACTGCAAACAGAGCAGCTGTTAGATGCGTGGCGGGTGCTCCATGGCCATGAAAGAGACTACACGTTCTTTTCCACGCCCCACCAGTCCTATTCGCACTTGGATTACTTCCTGCTGCGACAGTCTGACTTGCATAGGGTGGCGGCCATTTCAATAGAGATCTGCACAATCTCAGATCACTCCCCAGTGGCCATGGAGATCCGATTAGGTGAGGAGACTTTCCAGACTTGGCAGTGGCGGCTTAATGAGTCCATCCTGCAAGATGAGGGGGCCCGGGGAGCTTTGGAGCAGGAATTACGTACTTATTTTGAGACTAATCAGGCCTCCACAGCTAGGCCTCTCTCGGTGTGGGATGCACACAAATGTGTGATCAGGGGCCTTTTGATATCCCAGGGTTCCAGGCTTAAGAAGATACGATCGGCTACGATTAGTGACTTAACCAGCCGTATCCGGACGCTAGAGCAGAGCCACAAGCAGTCCCTAGCTAAATCAACCCTCTCGGAACTACTCATTCTTCGGGAACGCTTACAGGCCTTCTTCTTAGACAAGGTGAAAGCTCGCCATGTATGGCTGCGCAAACACTTTTATGAATGGGGCAATAAACCAGGCAGTCTTCTGGCCAGAGCCCTTAGAGAAAGTAGCCCCCGTACCGCTGTACCGCAGGTGTGCTCAAGTACAGGAGCAGTTCTGAGGGAATCTCGGGAAATTGCTGATCGCTTTAGGGAATTCTATCAATCCTTATATAACTCATCCCCATCGCCCACGGGCCTGGCGCTAGAAGATAGGACCCGGGCCATAACCACCTATCTTGAGGGCTCGGGGATGCCCCGTCTCCCGCAAGAGGCTCGCCTCTCCTTGGCTGGGCCTCTAGAGGAAGCAGAGGTTCTCAGAGCGATAAAATAATCAAAACCACATAAGGCACCGGGGCCGGACGGGTTCACGCTTTTTTATTCTAAACAATTCTCATCCCTCCTTGCCCAGCCTTTCATCAGAGCTTTTAATTCGATTCTGGAAGGCTGGGGAGGGGAAGGATCACTCGCAATGTGCTAACTACCGCCCCATATCCCTGCTGAATGTAGATTTAAAACTTTTTACAAAGATTCTGGCCAATAGGTTGCTACCCTATATGCCAGGACTTATACACGCCGACCAGGTAGGATTCATTCCGGGGAGGGAGGCTAAAGAAAACACGATGTGGGCCCTGAACGCCATCCACCTGGCTAGGTCACTGGACGTCTCTACCATCCTCCTATCAACTGACGCCGAGAAGGCTTTCGATAGGGTGGATTGGGTCTTCCTGAAGACGACACTGACCTACCTGGGAGTGGGGACTGAGTTCTCTACGTGGATAGCAGGCTTATGTTCCCATCCGACGGCGTATGTACGACTCAATGGGGTGGCCTCGGGGGACTTTTCCCTCTTAAATGGCACACGGCAGGGATGCCCTCTATCTCCACTACTGTTCGTGCTGACCTTGGAGCCCTTTTTATGCTACGTTCGTAACGACCCTAACTTCCCCGGCCTAGCGGTGTGGGGTATCCACCCACAAAGTGGCAGGTTATGCGGATGATCTGCTCTTTTTCGTGACGAGCCCAGCTACCTCCTTGCCGAACCTTTTAGCAGAACTGGCCCATTACAAATCCCTCTCAAATTTCGCGATTAATCTGCAGAAGTCGGAGGCCTTTAACCTTAATGTCCCCAAGGCCATGATAGACTCCTTATCTCCCTACTTCCCATTCACATGGGCGGCCCATAGTCTTAAATACCTGGGAATATACCTGACGTCTTCCCTTGGGGAGATTTTCTCTGCCAACTTTCCACCATTCTTTACTAGAACGAAGCTGGACTTACAGCTGTGGACAAAGAACACATTTACGTGGTTTGGCCGGAACAGCATCCTCAAAATGAACGTTCTACCCAGACTGCTCTATCTCCTCCAGACCCTACTGGTGCAGGTCCCAGCTTGCTTCCTAAGGAAGGTAAAAGGTGAATTCGGCAAATTCCTATGGGCACATAAGGGCCATCGTCTGAGCCAACTACTGATGTCTCAACCTAAACGCAGAGGGGGCATAGGGTTTCCAGATCCCCTGAACTATCAAAAGGCGGTACATTTGGCCAGGGTACTAGACTGGTGCCAGGAGGGGGGGCTGATAAGAGATGGATTTCTATGGAACAGGCGTGCTCCCCGGTTCCCCTGGGGGGCTTGCCTTGGCTAGAAAAGAAACACACGAACCACCTCTGAACTCATCCACTTATTGGCCCCAGTCTGGCCATCTGCAACTCAGACAGGACCTGTTGTAAATCGGATAGCTATCCATCCCTGATGACCCCAGTACTAGGCCATCCAGACCTACCCATTTCACCACATGACAAGGAGGTCAGCTGTTTAATACGGTCAGGCAGCTTCCGGATACTCCACTTTCGGACAGGTGCAGCATTCCTACCCATTCGAGAAATTCAAACGTGCACTACCCCCCCCCATGACTTTCTGGAAGGCACCCCAGATACGCCATTTCCTAACTCACGCAGGGAGAGACCCACAGGCTACGCCCACGCTGACACCATTCGAGGAGTGCTGTCTAATGGAGGGCCCTACCCGCCATGGACTGTCGGTATCGTACAAATGCTCTGTGACCCACCGGGTCTCAGCCGGTGTATATTTCAAAATGGGAGAAAGATCTGGGAACAACTTTCACTCCGCACTAAGTTGATAGGATCTTCCAGATGACGCATAAAGCATCTATCTCCAGCAATATTCAGGAAACGGGTTTTAAAATCCTATCAAGATGGTATAGAGTCCCTAAAACACTCCATAAAATGTTCCCGCAGTGCTCACCACTCTGTTGGCGCTGTCAGATGCAGGAAGGATCCCTGCTACATGTATTTTGGTCGGGCCCGAAGCTCGGGGACTTCTGGGGTACAGTAGCGGAGATATGCTATACGTTAACAGGGGTTAGTTTGGGGTCTGACCCGGCTGAATACCTCCTGCATCTAGCTCCAATGCCGCTTCGCAGATACAGGAGGCCCCTCCTAGTGCACTTACTCAGTGCGTGAAAATGTGCATACCACTGTACTGGAAGCGCACATCTGCACCTTCGATCTCACTGTGGCTGGCCAAGGTGGGAGAGATCTACAGGATGGAGGATCTCTTAGCCTGTGCCAGTCACAGGGTTACTCAGTTTAATCGCACCTGGTTCTATTGGACAGAATTCATTACATCTCCAGAATATGCAACCCTACTAGGAGGGGTGTGATGATCCAGACACGGTTGTTTCAGGCTGACATTCGGACTCCCTGGGGTGGAGATGCGAGCTCGCATGCATATACCGACCTCCTATACCGGCAGGGTTGGCAAGGCATACGAATGGGCCACATACCTGTCACGATAGGAACTTTTGTAGGCTCAACGGAACTTATCTGTGTTCCCCTCACTGCCCCCCCTCACCCCCTCCTACCCTTTCTACTATTCCTACCCTTCTTTTCCTCTTCTATCCCCCGCTCCTTTCTTATCTCATTCTCATTACCTCAGTCTTGATTCTACGTATAGACATGCTATGGGCCTAGTGCTCACAGATCTGTATATGGTGTGCAGGGGCAAAATATGCCAGTTAACGTGGACAGGACGTGAGATTGCTGGTGCTGAGTACCGACTCCGTATTAGCCAAATAATCCTTGTGTATTTTCTGAAATGCCTTATGTATGATCTGTACAATTCTTATCTGTATTTTCTGTACTGATTGTCTTTTTACCACCTGGAAAAACTCATAAATAAAGAATTTATTAAAAAAAAGAATAATAATAAGTTACTATGTACTACATAAACTGGTTATCCATTATTAAAACTGGTTTATCAATTCTAATTCTGTCCTGCTGCTGGTTACTTTTACATTGTTGTACCCTCTGCAATACTTAATACTTAATACTTGGATACATCAAAAACAAAAAAGTAACAACATTGAACTTTTAAGGTGTCAAAAACATACATCATATCCATCAACCAAAGATAATTTGATATAAAATGATTTATTTTTTTAGTTTAAAATCAACATTATTTGAACACATAAATACATCCAAATGATCTCCAACATGTTTCAATAACACATTAAAAACAAACTACCTATTTATACTGTTTCATAACATAGTTTTAAGGTAATGTTCTATATTGTCAATGTCGTCCTCAAAACTGCATAAAAAGACCCACTGTACCATATTGGAAAAAAACATTGTTGGTATTGGTACATGTACCCCATGGTATTGCCCACTTTGTCATGCCTTATTTTGACAATAATTTGCTTTTTAGCTGTCTACAGTGTGCATTGTATTAACAGTTGCTAGCTGCTAAGTAGTCTCCAACTATTTTAATGAAGTTCTCAGATAATGTGTTTAACTATATTTATATTTTTGCACAGAAAATGTATATGTAATATTTAATTGATCCTTTTTCTTGAAGATTATGTGCTTCTTTAAGGTTCTCACTTGTCACGCAGTAGTTAAGCTGTATTGTACTGCAGCATATGTATCCCATTTATAGAGTGTGTAGGCTTAAGTTCTATATCATTTTGCCCATTTAAGCCATGCCCACTGTGTTGGTATGTCTAAAGGAGTCCCACAATCCTAGTCATTTTCCTGAGGATAAACTAATTTTCACACTTATGGTTGGTTTATACTGTGTGCACTGCATACAATAAAACATATTTGTACTACTAGATTCTGAGAATTTAAGCACAAACATAACCTAATATTTACCTTTATACAATTTTACAGTTTTTACTAACTATTTTACAGTAAATAACATTTACAACATCAGAGGAGTAGTCATCCTTAATTCAATTAAACTTATGTATTGGATTTGTTTTGCCACACTTGCATAAAGAGTAATTTGATTTTCTCTACAATGCTGCTGACAAATGTGCAAAATGTCAATCAGATGAGGTAGATATGCTGGCTTATCACTGATCTGGAAGGTTAAGATGCAGTATGATGACCACGCATCTTGATGAGACTTGTGAAAAGTAAACATGCAGTTGTAAGGAAAATCAGAATGTTGACTATTTGTGCAATAAATTGCCCCTGAAATCTGATTAGGTCTTCATCAATGTCATATTAAAAATTATTATTTAATAAACAATACTGATGTGTTATTTTGCTATTTTCTTATTGAACATGTGGGTTAAAGAAAATGCACTGTGATTTTGTGCAATTTTTATTTTATTAACTATGGCCATTAAAAAATATATAGTCAGGTAAATATAAGAGATATTGCATATGAATATTTTATATTCTTATAAAGAGAAGATTGAGCTTTAGGGTCCTTTGTCATGTTTTCCTTTTAAATATTTCCTTTTTGTTTTTAAAAGCCTTATGTTTCAAGAGCTTAATGGCTCAGTCTAATATTAAACAAACCAAATATTCAGAACAGCGACTAATTCCCTTCTCCCCCTGCACTCATGTACAGCTCTGCTATTGTACTCTGTGAATCCTTTGTCATGTTTGTACATGAGTGGGTATGCAAATGTGTGTATTTAGAAAAACTGACAGCCTGATAGTCCCTATCTTTAATAATTTCTGAGCCACTGACCTCTGATCTGTATACTTGTTCTGGATAAGTGATTCAAAGTACTGAATTTATTAGATCAGAATTTCAAAGGAATTAGCAATGGCAGCCTCCTTCCTCAGCATAGGTTTCCTTTAAGCCACTTACATACATGGAGAGAAAAGGATTAAACACCTCCAGTTAAGAATATAATGAAATATAAGTGAATGTGTTTTGGTTTGGTTCTCAGGACAGTTGTTAAACCCATTATACGAGTAACAGTCTGAAAACTGCAACCGAAAACCAAAACCCATTGAAGTCTATCGGGGGGATCTTGAAATTAAATTCTAGCCATTTCAAAGCTAATAGGCCTTGACAATGACCAGAATTTAACTTCAAGATTTGCCAAGGAATGGCGAAGGAATTGTCAAACAAAGGACATGGGGAGCTGGGCATTGTCATGGGAAACATACCAATCAAAAATTAAAAAAAAATGCTGCACATCAGGGAGAAGGTCCTTCTAATTCAACTTTGAGGGAGACAGTTGTAATGTGATGTTTCAGAACAGATTCCCCTATATTCTGGCATCACATAATTTGCATGTGTAAAATATTGTTTTACTTTTTATTTTATTGATTGCCTTAAAGTGTAGTTCCACTTTTGCAGTCAAATTTGAGAAAACTCCACTATTTGTTAGCCTAGATGGCTTTAACCCTCTATTAGGACAGGCAGTGTCCAAATCTAGTTTACAAATGATTATAAAACCTTCCAGCAAAGTACAGACGTGGTTAATTAGAGTAAATATTAGCCTCCCATCCAGCCTCCTTTTTACCATTATATGGAGGAAAGCTAGGTAGGATTTTCAAGCAAATAAAAGGCACTTAAAAAGGTTTTTTTTTTTAAGTCATGCAATGTGAACAGGAATGTTTAACAAATATAAAGTAGATATTAGCCAAATTTGGCTGCAAAAGTGGAACTACACTTTATATAATGCAGCAGCACTTCAATCTGGGAAAAAAAAGCTTTTTAGGTAGTTTTGGATGCAACACCTGACTGTATTATGCAGTAGATAGGCCTGAATTGAAAAGTGAAAGTATCAGTCAAGATCTAAAAGTCATAGGAGTGTGCGAACTATAGGAAAAATAAAGCTAAAGCCCTCAACCTGATACCAATTAGGCAGTGTCAAAACAGCCTAATCGTATAGCTTGTGAGCTTTTTTTTTTTTTAGCACTACACTACACTGTCTTTAAAAGTTTAATAAAATGTCACAAAAACACTTCAAAACCAGAACCCCACATTCCAAATATGAGGCAGTTTTTATCCTAAAATAGAAATCAGAGTGTATTATATTATAAATATAAAGATGAACAACTCCATGCTAACCTAATGACAAATAATAAATGGTGACAAAAAACGAAACATTAGTGTAGCATTTTAAGGGATGTGATAAATGAACTATAAATAGCGCGTAAAACTATAACAACTAATCCATACAGTGAAAACAAAGTAACAAATCCACCCAGTGAAAACAAAATGAAATACAGTATATTAATGCAAAAAGTGTTCAGTCCATAGCCTGGTGAAAACACACTTTAGGAAATGTGCTCAGTCCATGATCTTGTGAATACCCAGCCTCCAATTCTTTCAAAATAGTATTAAAATTAAAACTTAAAGTGACCTCCTTTTCCCATAGTCCTGCTCACCTTATTTGTATGACCACCGCTAAAGTACTTTAGTATGGTCAATGTTACCTCCCCTTTTCTGCAGGGGCAGCCGATAAGTCCCGATCTTCTGTCCTCACCAGTACAGAACGGCACCATGAAAAGTCATTCTACTTCTAGGTATGATGCTTGACTGCACCTTATGCGTTACGTCTTTTAGACTTTATCAGGGATGTGGAGCCAATCAGTCAGTAGCGTCTGTTTCTAATTCTGCAGAGTCTCCTAGCTCCATGGTCGCAATCCTGAATAAACTCCATCACAACCCAATAAACTTACCCCTTATTTCTCTAGGCAGGAAAAAAATCACTGCCCTCTGTGACTATATACAATTCTGCTGAGACTATTCCACCCGTGGCAATACCTCTCATGTACATAGCGGCTGGCAAAGGTTTTATTCAACCAACTATATCTTGTAATATAAATCTTTAATGTATCCACGCTCCTAATCTTACTAAATTAATCTTTAAAGTAGCTGTGCAAAAAAGAGAAAAATCCCTTTCATATAATATTCTACAATATTCTAATTGATTCTACAGGTCTTGGCTTTCAGAAAATATATGTTTGGGGGTTTGAAGAAATTTTCAGGCCTATTCAGCCCTATTTTAGTTGTGTGCACATGTGTGCAAAAAAACAAAAAAAGGCATTGGCAGTGCAAGGGTCCTTACGGGGTTAATTTGTCTTGCTCCATCCTTCCACTGAGAGGTTTCATCAACAGACTCCCACTATTCTATACCTCCTTGCACTTCCCTGATGTTCATAAAAAACATTAAAAGACATCCGTAGTGTAATTCGATTAAACTATACATTTATTTAAAATGATTAAAAATACTCACAAAAGTGTACAGATGCGATCACTTCTCAATGAATAAACTTCCCCAGAGCCGCTGATGGTTGGCTGCACATAATCCAACAGTATGCCGACAGACACGCTCCATATCCTGCACTGGGCACTTTGTTTTTTATCTATAACTTGTAACAAATGTCAGCACCCCATTGTTTGAATTAAATTAGCAGTATTTGCATGCAAACATTCCCGTGTGGATAACAGTAAGTTCTAGGCAGTGACAAAATCTTTCCAACTAAATAAAATACCAGTATGTAACGGCTGCAGTTAATCACACTTCTCAATATTTGTGGTATACAAGATCCAAATTCCATATTGTGAAAAAGGAATGTGCAACCAATTTGCTGGTGATTACTATCATGGACTAGTATTACTTGAGATCTATGTGGGAGAGTATAAAATATCAAGGGACTATATATAATGTGGGAACTAATTTTCAAATACATTGCTTCATAAATAATGTGAAATACTCAATAAAAGTATGAAAATCTAAAAAAATACCAACACAATAATAACCATATCAAAAATCAAATGTGTGTGATCATCAGACTATGGACTGAACACTTTGTGCATTAATATATGTAATTTTGTTTTCACTAAATACATTTGCTACTTTGTTTTCACTGTGTGGATTAGTTGTTATATTGTTTCATTTATGCACAATTCATAGTTCATTTATTGCATCCTTCAAAGCGCTATACCATTGTATTATTTAGGAGATAATAGTCACACATACAGTGCAGTGGCTGATTAGTATGAAAGCAGATTGATTAGGCTGCAACGTGAGAGAGAAAGATCAGACAGTTTTTTTAAATCCTGAAACAAATATTAGAGTATTATTTCAATAATGGAGACAATAGCCACACATTTTTTAGATTTTCTTGAGAATATGTAGGAAGTTTTTTTAGACCACAATGTAAGAGGGAGAGATGAGGCAGTTTTGATCTTAAAATAAACATTGGAGTTTATTATTTCTGAGATAATAGCCACAAATATTGTTGACTAGCTGTACAGTATGCAAGCAGATTGTTTAGGCCACAATGTAAGAGGAAAAGACAAGACAGGTTTTTATCATGAAATAACTATTAAAGTGACTTCAATGCCAACCTGAAAGTTTGGCAACCAAACCAAGGTATATTAGGCTATATTAGGCTTATTACAAATCTTATTCATGTTTTTAAACCTCACTAAATTTCTGGCATTCAGCCTACTTTTCAGGGCATCATTGCCCGTGCCTATGGGTCAGTGGTTCTGAAATAAAGCCAAGTCCTCCAAATGGGATATGGCTTTCTCTTTTGTATCCTTTAAGGAGGCAGTGAGATTCCCCATCTGACAAATTTAATTTAATAATTTAAGTGAACCACAACTGTTTGGTGGAAGGGTGAGTTTACTTTCATAACAGTGGGATGTAGGCTGTCACTGCATTAAGTAAATGTATAGTCAGAGAGGATTTGAAGATGAGACTATCTGTCATATGGAGAAGGCAAGTAGCAGGGTTTTACCATAGTCAACTGGTTGACTATTGTGTTCAATGTGCCCCAAAATTATTGTAGTAATATTATTGTAATTTCTAGCAGTATTCACATTTTTTAGTATGAATTTACAGCTAGTGTTAACTATGTATTGCTTGAATGGTAATGTGACTTAGTGCAGATCCTGCTCTATGTGTGTGTTCCTTGAACAATCGTTTGAGGGAGGGTGAATACTGTTGTACAAGATGTGTTTGTTTCAAAGCCCAGAATCTAGATCCATAGAAGCAACTGGCACCACTGCAGAGCATTCACAGCTTGAAAGTTGGACCTTATCCATCAGATGTTGGCTGGAACCAGTATAGATGAGAGTGGTAACATGGAGGAACAGGATCCAGGGTTAGGTAGCTAGGTTACAGTTCGAAGACAGGGGAGAGAAAAGTGTTAGAGAGGCTAGTCCTGAAAATTGGACTAGTGTTAAAAAAATTAACCCCTTACAATGCTGCAGATTTGTTTTTCACCCTAAGGGGTTACTTTTTTAATTTAACCCCCTCATGGTAGTTATGTTCAAAGTATGTCACTGTCACTAAGTGTGACACTTAGGGGGTGATTTACTAACCTAAACACACACACGCACCAGGTGCGTGTGCATTTTTACACAGCAAAACGTATTTATCAACCAAACACGAGCAACTTGTCACATTTTCACGCCATTATGGCGCATTTTTATGTATTTACATATGTGCGCGTCATGTAGCATGCGCCATAGGCTACACGCCGCTCTAATAGCGGCCTGCAAGTTTCTAAAAGCATATTTCCACTAATGCCATATATGGAAAAATCATGCACATTATGCATATATAATGCTGCTTCACCTCTATGCCTACAACCATCCCAAAAAACACTTTGAAAATGCTAAAAACAGTATTCAAAAATATGGAACTTACACACCACTGACATGTTCAGCTCTGTATGAGCCAACTGCACATGTGTGGAGGCAAGTTCACACGCTTCTTAAGCCCAGAAACATGAGCACGCCGATTCTTCACGATTTCTTGGTAAATTGAATAGCAGCGTGTTCACACGCGACTATTATTCCACCCATTCTGTACTGTCCAGAGGTGTTTGTTTTTGAAAGCTTATTTCCTCTTGGCAGTTTTTAAGTGTTCCTCATTCCACTTATGGAGAGACTTTCATTATTTTTTGCACTACCTAAATAATGTCCCAAAAACATGAGTGCATCACAGTTTAGACAAAAATGGTTAGCTCATGCATTTCAATTCCTGCATTCATCAACGCAAGCAACACAACGTAGAGCTAATTTACACAACATCACCTTGCAATTCATGCAGGGCTTTGCACAACACACCTGCTGGGTGTGTACACACTACAAAGGTGTCTAGATTCCACCAATAGATCATGCTAGGAGGGAACACACTACAGAGGTGTATACTTGTTTGTGGCGTGTTTATAAGGTTAGTAAATCAACCCCTTAGTGACTGACATTGTATGCTAGATGACCACTTTTAGCTTTAGCTTTTAGAGAGAAAATATTAAAATGTTAGGTTTTAGTTTTAGGCTAAAATTTCTAAAATCCAAGGGATGTGAGGTTTTTTCAAATAAAGGACAAATAAATGAATGTATTTTAATGCGTTTTTTTTAGCTGTGCTATTTTTCTAAACAATACTACAAATCAAAACTGGGGAAAGTGTTTTCTTTACATTTTTATTCCTCCATTTTAATATTTTATTTTTCCTAAGTGAAGCATTAGGTACACATATGTGATATAAATATATAGCCCTATCTGTACTCTAAATAACAATATATGATATGTGTGGGTGCACTTAGTAAGAAAGTATATTACTGATGTGGAAAATTCACACAGCAAAAATGTCAAAAGTGTGTCAGTCATTAACGAACAGAAACTAAAAACAAGCTCAGTCATGAAGGGATTAAAGCCTAAGGACAATTTTGAGCACCATAGTTTTTCATCATTGCACAGGTGTGCACACTTTTGAGGAAGGACATGTTTGGTATCTACTCTATTTACTTGACATGACCCAATAATTAATATTTTCAAAAAAAATGGTGTTTGTGTGCTCTAAAAACATTTTAGTGTATTTTTTCCTAAAACATATATTGAATTGATAAACATTTGTGAAAATATTGTGCAACATGCGGCTACCATTTTTTTTAATGCACTGGGCCTCTGCTTTCAGAAAATATATAACTGTTTGGTGTTTAAATAACTTTTCTAAAAAAATTCTGAAAATTCAGATTTTAATATGTGTGTAACTGTTTGGTGTTTAAATAACTTTTCTAAAAAAATTCTGAAAATTCAGATTTTAATATGTGTGTAAAGAATTTAAAAAATGCTCCTAAGGTGGTTAAGGACATTTTACATAACTGCATTTGCCAGTGTATTCCAATTGGCAACAAAAACAGATCAGACAAACTAGTATGTAAATAAATATTCAGGATCAGATAGCTTACACCTAAGAGTCCTCAGGAACTTAGTTCTGTAAACATTTAGGGTTGTATTTATAAACAATTCACAATTTTCCCTGCAAATATCTGTGAACGTTAGTTCTGTATGAATATATGTCAAAACAAGAGTTATTTCCTTCTTTCTTTCCAAGTAGAATACATTTTCAAATGTTTTTATTAATATTGCGTTATGGCCACTAGATGGCAAGAAATGAGAATAGGAAATAAGAATTTTGTTTCAATGCTCCTCTGTGCCATCTAGCTTTACATGGAAAAAACTGTGAAAATACATTAATAAAAAAAATAACTATAGAACGTACATCTTGGCATTTATTCACACAGAATAAATGTTCACATTCACAAGGCAAATGGCCCTGCAAATAGTTTATGAATAGACCCTTTAGTTTACAAAATAAATCATTTGGAGATCTGCTTTAAGACCTGCACATGTTTTGAATGGAGGTCTATAGATAAACACACATACTGTATAGCATTTTTTATGGAGAACATAAAATCCAAACCCAATTTGATATTTTAAAACACACATCATTTATATTTTGTATCTACATATTAGGTCTTTATCACAGACTACTTCTGCCATATTCTATTTCATGGCACTAGGCATGCTGTCTGAAAGCAATTGCTGATTTTCACTGTGCTGAATTACTTGTTTTGAACCTGATCCTCCTCTTTTCTCAGCATGGTGTCAGAGGCAAGAGCAGATTACTAAAATAAACTGTGCTGAGTGTACTGAGTGTACTGAGTGTACTGGGTATACTGGATTACAACTATTTTGTGATTCATTTTGTATTCTGTAAATTCCCGATTAGCTTTGTAGGATTATGTGAAATATATTTTTAGACCTTACTTGGGGAAATATATGGCCGTCTATCTAGATGACATTCTCATTATATCAGCATTGCTTGAACAACATTGAGAACATGCAGAACTTTCTATTACCAATTAAGAAAAAAGTCCTTAAGCCTCATTTTGTGTTGCATAATTACCTCTTCTGGTCTATGGACCCATGAAAAGTGTAGGGCCTTGGAATTAGCAAAGCTAACCAACCTCAAAGAACTACAAAGATTTTTATGCTTTGGCAATTTTTCTAGAATGCCTATTAACATGTCCTCTTCTTTGGTTACCCCTTTGATTGATCCAACCCCTGTAATTGTCCTTAATGAGTCACTGTAAGCCTTTAAAGGCTTTGAAATGGAAGCTTTAGAGGTTAGGCTCTGTATGGTCTAAGTACATTTGTAACCCTAATCTTATGTAAAAACTTGCTATGTGGGTTCCCAAAAAAGATCATACCTTCTTCTTCATCTGGATTGCTGTCTTCACCTCCCATTCCAATAGTGCCATGGAACCATGTAGCCATGGATTTCATCACTATTTAAATGTTTTAGATAACTCTAAAATTAAAGCTGGCTGTTTTAGCAAATTGGCCCATTTTTTTCCACTCTGTAAATTACTCTCTGTTTTATCTTTAAAGTGACAGGAGGTAAACCTTAAACATGCATTCAAGTACCTTTAACTATTAACAAACATGAAGCTCATTTGTGCATCTCTCAGCCGTAGATCCTCAAATCATGTCTGAATTTGTGATGACACTGTCCTTCCTTCTGGAGGGTGGCTACTTTTGTTCCCCATGGTCCCTGTGTGTGTTGCAATGTGGCCGCCGGTCCAAGCTCACTCCTGTGCTAGACTACAATCTCAAATTTAGTTTACTAATTTGTATTGACATTGTAGTTCACACGAATGAGCTTGGATTGGATACACAAATAAGCTAAATTTTTGTTAATAGTTCGGGTACTTACAGTATATGCATTTTTAGGATCTAGTTCCTGAGTTAATTATCACTTTAACATTTTTGACATTCATGTGGTATTGCAATATGGGCTACAATTTGTCTTGCGCATCTGGAGGGCCTTTTTTAAAAAATTGTGGGGATATCTCTAACTTTACTCAGCATATCGGAGCCAAATTCAGATGGAGTGGACTAACCAGCTATTAGAGCACATCTTGAAATGTTTTCATCAGTTAGAACAAATGAGCACATTACTTTTTTAATCCCAAAACTAAAAAAAGATAGTACTCCATTATCAGTGCTTATATATCACATAATAATAATAATAATAATAATCATAATCATAATCATCATTTCAACTATTCTTCTGTGGGTTCCTATTGATTAGCTTACAATCAATTAAATAATTATATCTTAATGTTATTCTCCACCAACACAAAATAAACTTACTGGATATATTATTATCTAAATTATAGCTGGGTCATACCAGGCTTGAATGTTTTTCATAATCATAATGCATTTCCCTCAGATATTCCACTTAAATGTGCCAATAAGAAGCAGTGCCCTGTGGAGTACATAAACCAACCATCGAAAAACAGAAAAAGGAGCATTTCATAGCACAACAATGCTTTATTACAATCTGAAAATGAATTCTTGTTTGGTGAGTGTATGAACAGCACTATCAGGAAAAGCATGTCTAAAACATCACCTGGCATATAACATTCCAAGACTCAGATCGAACTCTGTACAGCTCTCGCCTAGATCCGTGTTTCATCTCCACCAATTTTGTCAAGGCAACAGGCTAGAGACAGCTGTTCAATCTTTTTCTCTTTGCAAATTTCCTGCAATGATAATGACTGAGCTGAATAACTTAAAATAATTTAATTTTTTTTATCAAGAGACATAACCTCAATCCAGAGCACACTGCAGTAGCCATGCTAGACACACATTACAGAATAGAGAGCTGCCAAATTCTTAGTGGCTTTGCAAAATCTCACCCAGAAGCCAAGAAAAACCCTTCCATCCTATCATCCATACCCATCATGGCTGCTAAACTGTCACCTACATGCTTGTCTTAGTTTCCATACTAGCCCTGGATGTATGGTTAGCTCTAGGGATGATTTCTAAAAAAACTAGCTACATTTGAGATACAACCCTAAAATAATACAAATATCTAAACTATACAAAAATATAAATAAATAGAATATCAAATGACAATTGTCAAAGTCCATGACATTGTTAGAAGCTGAGACATGCTTATACTCCTACACAGCAGACCACTTCCCAGCCTTTCTTTGCCTACCAGCCTGTATCTCTATTGCTTAGCAGCAGAGACAATGCCCCTTTTCCTTATTTGGTGGGTGGCAGTGCTCTCCTTGCACAGCATTCCCATTGCTAAGTAGCAGTTCTGTGCTCCCTGTTCCACCCCCTCTGGCATTATTGGCTGTGGAGGTGTGGCACTCTATTTGAACATCACATGCTCAGGGCTCTGGGCTTGTGATAGTGTCTTGCTACCTAACTATGTCCTAGGATTCTCTTGGTACTGACTGGGGACAACCATGTATCAGTAGGTCTGCTTACTTTATGGGATTAGGGGCTACTATAGGTAAAACAACACTCACCAACTGTAATTTCTGACCCTAGATACAAGGGTGAATGTTACAATCATTAACAAAAAGGACGCTATATCAAAAGGGGCAAAAAATAAATAAATGTGAACTTCGTTATCTGAAATGTATTTTAATTTTATAAAATATTATCACAGATGGAGTTAATCTAGACTAAAATATTAATGATATATTAATGTTCCACACTGGTTTTATATTCTTTCATCCATTTAGATGGTTGTCTTTGTGTGCTGGACCTCAAAGTGCTAACAAGAATACAAGCCATATGTCAGATCACAGTGGCTGACTACACAACAAAGCTGGTCACCGCAGAGATGATCCAGGAATGAGGATTTTTAAACTTCAGAACTCCATGATAGCTAGTGGATGCTCTGCTACCACAGAGATACACAATCTGTTATTCATTTGTGAAGTATAATTCTGCCACTTTTATTTTATGTTTGTGCTATCAAGCAAAAATGACAAGAAGTACATATCAAAGGTTAAAATTGTTACTGTAATCTGTAGTGTAAATTAATTTAAAAAATGGAAATAAAATGTGTGAACATTACAAACCGTATGCACATTTAAAGTGACACTAAACTCAAGAGGTAAATCTTTAAAATGCTTTCAAATACCTAAACTATTCACCAAAATATATTCTATTTTTGTATCACTCAGCTGTACATCCGCAAATCATCTCTGAATTCATGCCAACACTGTCCTTCCTTCTGGAGGGTAGCTATTTTTATTCCCCATGGTTCCTGTGTGTGTTGTAAAGTAGCCACCACTCCTAGCTCGCTCCCGGGATGGACTACAATCACATGTTTAGTTTACTAATTTGTATTGAGATTATGGTCCATCACCAGAGCGAACTTGATGCAGTGGCTTCAAGTTCGCTCTGCGGCCTACCGAAGGAAGGACAGTGTCAACATGTACTCAGAGATCATTTGAGGATCTACAGTGTGATGTGAGAGTGATGCACAAAATATATTGTTGTTAATAGTTAAATAAGAACTCAAGGATTTGTTTTAACCCTTGCAGTGGGGCTACCCCCACATTACACGGGTTAAGTGTTTGTTTGTGTCTAGGTTAAAAAAAAGTTATACTCATCCAAAGCTCCAAACTGGCTTCTTCTTAGAACCGTCTTTCCAACGTCTCCCCCTGTATATATGGTGTATATATGTGAGGATGCTAAGGAAGATTTCAATGCTGTAGGGAGGGGGAGACAGGCTGGAGGGAGCCCTGTGACAGCTGGCATGCTTGGAGCTTCAGTTGAGTTTATATTTGTTATTTTAGCACCTAGACTCACACAAGCACTTTAAGTGTGTGTGCTAACATGCACTGCAAGGGTTAATAAAACTAATTCCTGGAGTTTCTCTTTAAGGTACTTTTTACAGAAATTTTTATTTGGAACTAAACTAATTGCACATGTCTAACAACAGGATTTATCAATATGGAATTCCCCACTACCTTATGTCATAGTAACAATTGTCATTGGAGCAGAAGGTGAGCAGGATATCTGCAGCATTAGGGTACGTTCACACCAGATGCAGTACGTTCCAGTCTGATTTTGGCCGGAACGCACTGCATCGCATTACGGCCGGCTCACTTTTTTTGTGGGGCAGGAGGGGGCATGGTGGGCCATTGAAGTGAATGGCAGCGTATCCACGCCCTCCGGCGTGGCTACGGTGCGGTCTGGTGCGACCACCAGACCGCACCGGGCCGCAGGCACAATGTGCCTTGCGATCCCGTGTGGGCGATCGCATGGTGGCTGGAGGGCGTGGCTACGGTGCCATTCACTTCAATGGCCCACCACGCCCCCTCCTGCCCCACAAAAAAGTGAGCCGGCCACAATGCGATGCAGTGCCTTCCGGCCAGAATCGGGCCTGAACGCACTGCATCTGCTGAGAACGTACCCTTTAAAACCTTAAAGAGGTTACAACCCTTCTGGACTCTATCCAAAACCAAACATTTTTTTTTTTTTTGCAGATGGTCCCCTTTTCATGAAATCTATAGTGCAGATGTTGGCAGATTACATTACTGTGACTACACAGTAGGGACACATGCTTTCTTTGTTAGTTTATGGATTAGTGCCAAATGTCAGTGCTCACTTTACAGCTGTTATGATTAACCACTTGCTGTCTGGAGCAATTTCTTACTATTTGTGCACACATGATAAAATATACATGTTTGGCTAGAAAAAAAGCTTCAAACTCCCAAACAATGATTTATTTTTTGAAAGCAGAGGCCCTGTAGAATAAGCAAAATGCTGGTTGCAATTTTTTATGTTGCACGGTATTTGCAGAAATGTTTATCAAACCAGTATTTTTAGGATAAAATAATACAATGTGTGTTTGCATGTGTATGTGCGTGCGCGTGGGGGGCCGGGTACTTTAACATTTTTAAAAATTCTTAAACACTTTTTTTTTTACACTAACACGCTAATAAACCCCTATGTAATAACAGATAGGGTGTGACAGGTCCTCTTTATGGACCCCTAATGTCACCTAGGGACCCCAGAGAAGCTGAGGAAGCAGAGATCTGCTTCCCCAGCTTCTTCTCATGGCTCTAAGAGCCGGAGAATGGAAATAGTGACACTGGAAGTGATCACATCACTTCCAGGTTCAGTGATCGGAGAAGAATCGCTCTCCGATCATTGCTGCATGGGAACAGCGGAGCCCGGGAAAGCCCGATCGCTTGAAGATTAACAGCCATCACCGGCTGTTAAAAATGACACCAAGAACATGGCTGCTGCAGCAGCCGTGTTCTTGTTTTAACCGCTTCTGTGGGCTGGCGTATATATATATGTATTGCAGCCCAGAAGTGGTTAAAGGACAATTCCGCTTTTGTTGAGAAAAAAAATCAATCTTCTCTGGGTGGTGATCTGAGTACATTACAATAATTTTCACAAACTTTGTTGCCATTTCCTACCCATTTATGTTCTGAAGAAAAACTTTGTTGCATCACGTCCTTTCCAAACTGATCTGTCTCGGTTAGTAATAACTAGCTGAGGATATTCCTGTGCTGTAATAGGCAAAGGTGCAGAGTATCTCACCAAAAATGATATTCCAATTACAAGGGATGCCACAATTATACTTGTATCTTAGTGCAGAATTCTGGGAAAATCAGTCAGCCAATCACAGGCAGAAAGAAAGAAGCAGAAATTTACATTTCTGGGGGCATTCCAGACACCAAATGTGTATGGAACGCCTCCAGGTTGCCATATTGCATTGACGTTTTTGACATATTTAGAATGAGCAACTACAATTTAAAATGGAAAGGTCGTTTTTAATAACATTACATTGCAAAATGGCTTGTGCAACAATATGTGCTATATTAATTTTTTAAAGATGTTTCATTTGTATATGTTTAAAATGGAGTTACCCTTTAAGGTCAAGTGAACTTAAGTGATACCTCTATAGGTTGAACTTGATGGACATGTCTTTTTTTCAACCTGACTAACTATGTAACTATGTGATCAATAAACTTTTTTGGGACTTAATGCGTTGGAATTGAAAACATTTTAACAATTATTATTATTATGCAGGATTGATATAGCGCCAACAGTTTGTGCAGCGCTTTACAAAATAGGGGAGACAGTACAGTTACAATACAATTTTAGTACAATATGGTTAGGAGGGCCCTGCTCGTGAGAGCCTACAATCTAGTAGAACTGGCAAGTGATACAAAAAGTAATTGGTTAGATTGAGTTAGTGGAAGAAGTAAAAGGACAGTTATGTTGAGGTGGGATAGACTTCCCTGAATAGATGAGTTTTCAAGAATCTTCTAAAGGTGGACAGAGTAGGAGATAAGTGGACAGATTGGGATAGGGAGTTCCAGAGGATGAGAGACACTCTGGAAAAGTCCTGGAGGCGAGCATGGGAGTAGGTAATTAGAGAGCTAGAGAGCAGGAGGACTTGAGAGGAGTGGAGAGGATGGTTTGGGTGATATTTTGAGATGAAATTGGAGATGTACTTGGGGTTAGAGTTGTGGATGGCTTTGTATGTTGTTAGTATTTTGAATTTTATTAATTGGGAAACTTGGAGCTAGTGGAGAGAGAGGCAGAGAGGAGCGACATACACTGAATGTTTGGTAAGATGGGTGAGTCTGGCAGCAGCATTCATGATAGACTAAATAGGGGATAGCATGTTTAGTTGTAGTCCAACAAGGATGGAGTTACTGTATCTTGGTGTCCTCTCGTGTCACTAATCTACTATCCGACATATCCGTCTGGATGTCACAACACTTCTTAAAACTCAATCTTTCAAAAACTGAGCTCTTGATATTTCCTCCTGCCCGTGCACCTTCCCCCCAACTTTTCCCTTGAGATTGTTAACACAACTATCCACCGCTCCTCCCATGCCGAGGTCCTAGGTGTCATCCTTGACTTGGACCTCACCTTTCTTCCCCACATCCAATCACTATCCAAATCCTGCCGCCTTCACCTTCGTAACATCTCCAAAATACGCACCTTCCTCACCAAAGAAACCGCAAAATTACTCATCCACTCCCTTGTTATATCTCGTCTTGACTATTGCAACTCCCTCCTCATTGGCCTTCCACTACACAGGCTATCCCCCTTCAGTCTATCATGAATGCAGCTGCCAGACTCATTCACCTAACCAACCACTCAGTGTCTGCAAACCCCCTCTGTCAATCCCTGCACTGGCTTCCACTCGCCCAAAGGAGAATATTCAAAATATTAACATTCAGTTACAAAGCCATCCACAACTCCGGCCCCGGATATATCTCAAACCTTGTCTCAAAGTATCACCCTAACCACCGGCTCCGCTCATCCCAAGACCTCCTGCTTTCCAGCTCCCTTGTCAACTCCTCCCATGCTCGCCTCCAGGACTTCTCTAGAGTCTCTCCCATCCTCTGGAATTCTTTACCCCTACCTGTCCATCTGTCGCCCACCTTGACTGACTTTAGGCATTCCCTAAAGACTAATCTCTTCAGGGAAGCCTGTCCCACCTGGACCTAACCGCTCAACCATCACACTCTCAAACAATTCATCCCCACACAGCTCCCTCCTCATGCATCACTTCCCCCTCCCTTTTAGATTGTAAGCCCTCAGGGGTAGGGCCCTCCTTACCATCTTGTCTTGATTTGTATTGTGATTGTAATGTCTTCCCTATATTGTAAAGCACTGCACAAACTGTTGGCACTAGATAAATCCTGTATAATGATGATAATAATAGTAGTCTAGGTGAGATTTCACAAGCGAGTGAATTAGAAGCTTTTCAGTTTTGTTAGTGAGGGTGGGTTGGCAAGATTTAGATAGTGATTGGATGTACAGCTGAAAGGAGAGCTCAGAAGCAAGGATTACACGTAGCACCCTGGCTTGATGGATGGGTTGATAGTAGTGCTGTTGATTGTGATGGAGAAGTCAGGGGAGGGAACACCGAGGATGATATTATAAGCTCTGTTTTATACAGATTGAGTTTGAGATAGTGGTGTGACATCCATTCTGATATGTCAGTGAATAGATTAGAGATACGTGAAGAGACAGAAGGGGTGAGCTGTGGATTAGAGAGATAGATTTAGATGAAGAGATAGCCATGTGAAGCTATCAACTGACCCAGGGAAGAGGTGCAGATGGAGAAAAGAAGGGGCTCAAGGACAGACTCTTGGGGGACCCCCATGGAAAGAGGAAGAGCAGAGGAGGAGGTAGAATTGTAGGTGACACTGAAGGTGCACGAAGATAGGTAGGAGGTGAACCATGAGAGAGTCTTGGAGGCCAAGGGATTGGAGTTTATTAACCACTTCAAGACTAGGGGGTCTATTCACTAAGCTGCCGAGGGCAGCCGAGTGAATGACCGACCTGAAGTGAAGCCGTACCAGCTATTCACTTCAGGCTGGTACGGCTGATTTCAGCCGTACATCGGCTGAAATCAGCCGTACATCGGGTTGCTTCGAGTG